>NW_027394276.1:12854016-12901052 GCF_049309525.1 Garra rufa
CAGAAATTAAAATTGCAGTCTGTGCATGAATAAAACCTATTTTGCAACACAGAGAAACATATCTGAAGGTGTTAGAAGTGTTTTGCATGATTTTTGAAGTTAGAGCCTGAAATGTCAGAAAACAGCGTTTCAGCACATAACAAACTTGGTTCTGGCAATGCAAGCTGAAACTCGGTCCAAAATTAAAATTGCAGTCTGTGCATGAATAAAACCTATTTTGCAACACAGAGAAACATATCTGAAGGTGTTAGAAGTGTTTTGCATGATTTTTTAAGTTAGAGCCTGAAATGTCAGAAAACAGCGTTTCAGCGCAGAACAAACTTGGTTCAGGCAATTCAAGCTGAAACTCGGTCCAATATTAAAATTGCTGTCTGTGCATGAATAAAACCTATTTTGCAACACAGAGAAACATATCTGAAGGTGTTAGAAGTGTTTTGCATGATTTTTGAAGTTAGAGCCTGAAATGTCAGAAAACATCGTTTCAGCACATAACAAACTTGGTTCTGGCAATGCAAGCTGAAACTCGGTCAGAAATTAAAATTGCAGTCTGTGCATGAATAAAACCTATTTTGCAACACAGAGAAACATATCTGAAGGTGTTAGAAGTGTTTTGCATGATTTTTGAAGTTAGAGCCTGAAATGTCAGAAAACGGCGTTTCAGCACATAACAAACTTGGTTCAGGCAATGCAGGCTGAAACTCGGTCCAAAATTAAAATTGCAGTCTGTGCATGAATAAAACCTATTTTGCAACACAGAGAAACATATCTGAAGGTGTTAGAAGTGTTTTGCATGATTTTTGAAGTTAGAGCCTGAAATGTCAGAAAACAGCGTTTCAGCACATAACAGACTTGGTTCTGGCAATGCAAGCTCAAACTCGGTCCAAAATTAAAATTGCAGTCTGGGCATGAATAAAACCTATTTTGCAACACAGAGAAACATATCTGAAGGTGTTAGAAGTGTTTTGCATGATTTTTGAAGTTAGAGCCTGAAATGTCAGAAAACAGCGTTTCAGCACATAACAAACTTGGTTCTGGCAATGCAAGCTGAAACTCGGTCCAAAATTAAAATTGCAGTCTGTGCATGAATAAAACCTATTTTGCAACACATCTGAAGGTGTTAGAAGTGTTTTGCATGATTTTTGAAGTTAGAGCCTGAAATGTCAGAAAACGGCGTTTCAGCACATAACAAACTTGGTTCTGGCAATGCAGGCTGAAACTCGGTCCAAAATTAAAATTGCAGTCTGTGCATGAATAAAACCTATTTTGCAACACAGAGAAACATATCTGAAGGTGTTAGAAGTGTTTTGCATGATTTTTGAAGTTAGAGCCTGAAATGTTAGAAAACGGCGTTTCAGCACATAACAAACTTGGTTCAGGCAATGCAAGCTGAAACTCGGTCCAAAATTAAAATTGCAGTCTGTGCATGAATAAAACCTATTTTGCAACACAGAGAAACATATCTGAAGGTGTTAGAAGTGTTTTGCATGATTTTTGAAGTTAGAGCCTGAAATGTCAGAAAACAGCGTTTCAGCGCAGAACAAACTTGGTTCAGGCAATTCAAGCTGAAACTCGGTCCAATATTAAAATTGCTGTCTGTGCATGAATAAAACCTATTTTGCAACACAGAGAAACATATCTGAAGGTGTTAGAAGTGTTTTGCATGATTTTTGAAGTTAGAGCCTGAATTGTCAGAAAACGGCGTTTCAGCACATAACAAACTTGGTTCAGGCAATGCAAGCTGAAACTCGGCCCAAAATTAAAATTGCAGTCTATGCATGAATAAAACCTATTTTGCAACACAGAGAAACATATCTGAAGGTGTTAGAAGTGTTTTGCATGATTTTTGAAGTTAGAGCCTGAAATGTCAGAAAACAGTTTTTCAGCACATAACAAACTTGGTTCTGGCAATGCAAGCTGAAACTCGGTCAGAAATTAAAATTGCAGTCTGTGCATGAATAAAACCTATTTTGCAACACAGAGAAACATATCTGAAGGTGTTAGAAGTGTTTTGCATGATTTTTGAAGTTAGAGCCTGAAATATCAGAAAACGGCGTTTCAGCACATAACAAACTTGGTTCAGGCAATGCAAGCTGAAACTCGGTAAGAAATTAAAATTGCAGTCTGTGCATGAATAAAACCTATTTTGCAACACAGAGAAACATATCTGAAGGTGTTAGAAGTGTTTTGCATGATTTTTGAGGTTAGATCCTGAAATGTCAGAAAACAGCCTTTCAGCGCAGAACAAACTTGGTTCTGGCAATGCAAGCTGAAACTCGGTCTAAAATTAAAATTGCAGTCTGTGCATGAATGAAACCTATTTTCCAACACAGAGAAACATATCTGAAGGTGTTAGAAGTGTTGTGCATGATTTTTGAAGTTAGAGCCTGAAATGTCAGAAAACGGCGTTTCAGCACATAACAAACTTGGTTCAGGCAATGCAAGCTGAAACTCGGCCCAAAATTAAAATTGCAGTCTATGCATGAATAAAACCTATTTTGCAACACAGAGAAACATATCTGAAGGTGTTAGAAGTGTTTTGCATGATTTTTGAAGTTAGAGCCTGAAATGTCAGAAAACAGTTTTTCAGCACATAACAAACTTGGTTCTGGCAATGCAAGCTGAAACTCGGTCAGAAATTAAAATTGCAGTCTGTGCATGAATAAAACCTATTTTGCAACACAGAGAAACATATCTGAAGGTGTTAGAAGTGTTTTGCATGATTTTTGAAGTTAGAGCCTGAAATGTCAGAAAACAGCGTTTCAGCACATAACAAACTTGGTTCTGGCAATGCAAGCTGAAACTCGGTCCAAAATTAAAATTGCAGTCTGTGCATGAATAAAACCTATTTTGCAACACAGAGAAACATATCTGAAGGTGTTAGAAGTGTTTTGCATGATTTTTTAAGTTAGAGCCTGAAATGTCAGAAAACAGCGTTTCAGCGCAGAACAAACTTGGTTCAGGCAATTCAAGCTGAAACTCGGTCCAATATTAAAATTGCTGTCTGTGCATGAATAAAACCTATTTTGCAACACAGAGAAACATATCTGAAGGTGTTAGAAGTGTTTTGCATGATTTTTGAAGTTAGAGCCTGAAATGTCAGAAAACATCGTTTCAGCACATAACAAACTTGGTTCTGGCAATGCAAGCTGAAACTCGGTCAGAAATTAAAATTGCAGTCTGTGCATGAATAAAACCTATTTTGCAACACAGAGAAACATATCTGAAGGTGTTAGAAGTGTTTTGCATGATTTTTGAAGTTAGAGCCTGAAATGTCAGAAAACGGCGTTTCAGCACATAACAAACTTGGTTCAGGCAATGCAGGCTGAAACTCGGTCCAAAATTAAAATTGCAGTCTGTGCATGAATAAAACCTATTTTGCAACACAGAGAAACATATCTGAAGGTGTTAGAAGTGTTTTGCATGATTTTTGAAGTTAGAGCCTGAAATGTCAGAAAACGGCGTTTCAGCACATAACAAACTTGGTTCTGGCAATGCAAGCTGAAACTCGGTCCAAATTTAAAATTTCAGTCTGTGCATGAATAAAACCTATTTTGCAACACAGAGAAACATATCTGAAGGTGTTAGAAGTGTTTTGCATGATTTTTGAAGTTAGAGCCTGAAATGTCAGAAAACGGCGTTTCTGCACATAACAAACTTGGTTCACGCAATGCAGGCTGAAACTCGGTCCAAAATTAAAATTGCAGTCTGTGCATGAATAAAACCTATTTTGCAACACAGAGAAACATATCTGAAGGTGTTAGAAGTGTTTTGCATGATTTTTGAAGTTAGAGCCTGAAATGTCAGAAAACGGCGTTTCAGCACATAACAAACTTGGTTCTGGCAATGCAAGCTGAAACTCGGTCCAAAATTAAAATTGCAGTCTGTGCATGAATAAAACCTATTTTGCAACACAGAGAAACATATCTGAAGGTGTTAGAAGTGTTTTGCATGATTTTTGAAGTTAGAGCCTGAAATGTCAGAAAACAGCTTTTCAGCACATAACAAACTTGGTTCTGGCAATGCAAGCTGAAACTCGGTCCAAAATTAAAATTGCAGTCTGTGCATGAATAAAACCTATTTTGCAACACAGAGAAACATATCTGAAGGTGTTAGAAGTGTTTTGCATGATTTTTGAAGTTAGAGCCTGAAATGTCAGAAAACGGCGTTTCAGCACACAACAAACTTGGTTCAGGCAATGCAGGCTGAAACTCGGTCCAAAATTAAAATTGCAGTCTGTGCATGAATAAAACCTATTTTGCAACACAGAGAAACATATCTGAAGGTGTTAGAAGTGTTTTGCATGATTTTTGAAGTTAGAGCCTGAAATGTCAGAAAACGGCGTTTCAGCACATAACAAACTTGGTTCTGGCAATGCAAGCTGAAACTCGGTCCAAAATTAAAATTGCAGTCTGTGCATGAATAAAACCTATTTTGCAACACAGAGAAACATATCTGAAGGTGTTAGAAGTGTTTTGCATGATTTTTGAAGTTAGAGCCTGAAATGTCAGAAAACGGCGTTTCTGCACATAACAAACTTGGTTCACGCAATGCAGGCTGAAACTCGGTCCAAAATTAAAATTGCAGTCTGTGCATGAATAAAACCTATTTTGCAACACAGAGAAACATATCTGAAGGTGTTAGAAGTGTTTTGCATGATTTTTGAAGTTAGAGCCTGAAATGTCAGAAAACGGCGTTTCAGCACATAACAAACTTGGTTCTGGCAATGCAAGCTGAAACTCGGTCCAAAATTAAAATTGCAGTCTGTGCATGAATAAAACCTATTTTGCAACACAGAGAAACATATCTGAAGGTTTTAGAAGTGTTTTGCATGATTTTTGAAGTTAGAGCCTGAAATGTCAGAAAACAGCTTTTCAGCACATAACAAACTTGATTCTGGCAATGCAAGCTGAAACTCGGTCCAAAATTAAAATTGCAGTCTGTGCATGAATAAAACCTATTTTGCAACACAGAGAAACATATCTGAAGGTGTTAGAAGTGTTTTGCATGATTTTTGAAGTTAGAGCCTGAAATGTCAGAAAATGGCGTTTCAGCACATAACAAACTTGGTTCAGGCAATGCAGGCTGAAACTCGGTCCAAAATTAAAATTGCAGTCTGTGCATGAATAAAGCCTATTTTGCAACACAGAGAAACATATCTGAAGGTGTTAGAAGTGTTTTGCATGATTTTTGAAGTTAGAGCCTGAAATGTCAGAAAACGGCGTTTCAGCACATAACAAACTTGGTTCTGGCAATGCAGGCTGAAACTCGGTCCAAAATTAAAATTGCAGTCTGTGCATGAATAAAACCTATTTTGCAACACAGAGAAACATATCTGAAGGTGTTAGAAGTGTTTTGCATGATTTTTGAAGTTAGAGCCTGAAATGTTAGAAAACGGCGTTTCAGCACATAACAAACTTGGTTCAGGCAATGCCAGCTGAAACTCGGCCCAAAATTAAAATTGCAGTCTGTGCATGAATAAAACCTATTTTGCAACACAGAGAAACATATCTGAAGGTGTTAGAAGTGTTTTGCATGATTTTTGAAGTTAGAGCCTGAAATGTCAGAAAACAGTTTTTCAGCACATAACAAACTTGGTTCTGGCAATGCAAGCTGAAACTCGGTCAGAAATTAAAATTGCAGTCTGTGCATGAATAAAACCTATTTTGCAACACAGAGAAACATATCTGAAGGTGTTAGAAGTGTTTTGCATGATTTTTGAAGTTAGAGCCTGAAATGTCAGAAAACGGCGTTTCAGCACATAACAAACTTGGTTCAGGCAATGCAAGCTGAAACTCGGTAAGAAATTAAAATTGCAGTCTGTGCATGAATAAAACCTATTTTGCAACACAGAAAACATATCTGAAGGTGTTAGAAGTGTTTTGCATGATTTTTGAGGTTAGATCCTGAAATGTCAGAAAACAGCCTTTCAGCGCAGAACAAACTTGGTTCTGGCAATGCAAGCTGAAACTCGGTCTAAAATTAAAATTGCAGTCTGTGCATGAATGAAACCTATTTTCCAACACAGAGAAACATATCTGAAGGTGTTAGAAGTGTTGTGCATGATTTTTGAAGTTAGAGCCTGAAATGTCAGAAAACAGCGTTTCAGCACATAACAAACTTGGTTCTGGCAATGCAAGCTCAAACTCGGTCCAAAATTTAAATTGCAGTCTGTGCATGAATAAAACCTATTTTGCAACACAGAGAAACATATCTGAAGGTGTTAGATGTGTTTTGCATGATTTTTGAAGTTAGAGCCTGAAATGTCAGAAAACAGCGTTTCAGCACATAACAAACTTGGTTCTGGCAATGCAAGCTGAAACTCGGTCCAAAATTAAAATTGCAGTCTGTGCATGAATAAAACCTATTTTGCAACACAGAGAAACATATCTGAAGGTGTTAGAAGTGTTTTGCATGATTTTTGAAGTTAGAGCCTGAAATGTCAGAAAACAGCGTTTCAGCGCAGAACAAACTTGGTTCAGGCAATTCAAGCTGAAACTCGGTCCAATATTAAAATTGCTGTCTGTGCATGAATAAAACCTATTTTGCAACACAGAGAAACATATCTGAAGGTGTTAGAAGTGTTTTGCATGATTTTTGAAGTTAGAGCCTGAATTGTCAGAAAACGGCGTTTCAGCACATAACAAACTTGGTTCAGGCAATGCAAGCTGAAACTCGGCCCAAAATTAAAATTGCAGTCTATGCATGAATAAAACCTATTTTGCAACACAGAGAAACATATCTGAAGGTGTTAGAAGTGTTTTGCATGATTTTTGAAGTTAGAGCCTGAAATGTCAGAAAACAGTTTTTCAGCACATAACAAACTTGGTTCTGGCAATGCAAGCTGAAACTCGGTCAGAAATTAAAATTGCAGTCTGTGCATGAATAAAACCTATTTTGCAACACAGAGAAACATATCTGAAGGTGTTAGAAGTGTTTTGCATGATTTTTGAAGTTAGAGCCTGAAATGTCAGAAAACGGCGTTTCAGCACATAACAAACTTGGTTCAGGCAATGCAAGCTGAAACTCGGTCTAAAATTAAAATTGCAGTCTGTGCATGAATGAAACCTATTTTCCAACACAGAGAAACATATCTGAAGGTGTTAGAAGTGTTGTGCATGATTTTTGAAGTTAGAGCCTGAAATGTCAGAAAACAGCGTTTCAGCACATAACAAGTCAAGTCAAGTCACCTTTATTTATATAGCGCCTTTTACAATACAGATTGTGTCAAAGCAACTGCACAGTATTTAAACAGCACAATAGTGTGTAAGTAACGCATTATTGTAACAATCAATTTTCAGTTAAAGGCAGTTCATCAATGAATTCAGTGATATCATCGTCAGTTCAGTTCAAATAGTATACGATATCGCTGGAAAATGTCCCCAACTAAGCAAGCCAGAGGCGACAGCGGCAAGGAACCAAAACTCCACAGGTGACAGAAATGGAGAAAAAAAACCTTGGGAGAAACCAGGCTCAGTCGGGGGACCAGTTCTCCTCTGGCCAGACCAAACAACAGTTTGTACCAATGTCTGATTGTAGAGAACTCATCAGGATCCTGTGGTGTAGTGCCGATGGCCGTCAAGGTTGGCGAGGTCTTTAATGATGATCCGCCTTGGAGCTCATCTGGTTGACATCCACAGCTATTGAAGTCATCTCCAGGTGGTGATCCATGATCTAAGCTGGGTACGGACTGGATCCGGGGGACTGGAGTGACCATCTGATCCGGATACAGGCTGGATCTGGTGGCTACGGTGACCTCGGAATAAGAATGAAACAGACTAATATTAGCGTAGATGCCATTCTTTTTACGATGCAACGAGTGCATCAGGTGTTATGGGAGGTGTTTTCGGTTCCGGTTGACCTAATTAATGCAGCCTAACAATCCTTTAACGGATTTGAATTATAGAAATGTGTTAATGATTTTATGTGTAAGCCAGGTTAAAGAGATGTGTCTTTAATCTAGATTTAAACTGACAGAGTGTGTCTGCCTCCCGAACAGTGTTAGGTAGATTGTTCCAGAGTTTAGGCGCTAGATAAGAAAATGATCTGCCGCCGGCAGTTGATTTTGATATTCTAGGTATTATCAAATTGCCAGAATTTTGAGAACGCAGCGGACGTGAAGGACTATAATACGATAGGAGCTCGTTCAAGTACTGAGGAGCTAAACCATTGAGGGCTTTATAAGTAATTAGCAATATTTTAAAATCTATACGATGTTTAATAGGGAGCCAATGCAGTGCTGACAGAACCGGGCTAATATGGTCATACTTTCTGGTTCTAGTAAGAACTCTAGCTGCTGCATTTTGGACCAGCTGGAGTTTGTTTATTAAGCGTGCAGAACAACCACCCAATAAAGCATTACAATAATCTATCCTTGAGGTCATGAACGCATGTATTAATGTTTCAGCATTTGACATTGATAGCATAGGTCGTAATTTCGATATATTTTTAAGATGGAAAAATGTGGTTTTGCAGATGCTAGAAATGTGGCTTCCAAACTTGGTTCTGGCAATGCAAGCTCAAACTCGGTCCAAAATTTAAATTGCAGTCTGTGCATGAATAAAACCTATTTTGCAACACAGAGAAACATATCTGAAGGTGTTAGAAGTGTTTTGCATGATTTTTGAAATGTCAGAAAACAGCGTTTCAGCACATAACAAACTTGGTTCTGGCAATGCAAGCTGAAACTCGGTCAGAAATTAAAATTGCAGTCTGTGCATGAATAAAACCTATTTTGCAACACAGAGAAACATATCTGAAGGTGTTAGAAGTGTTTTGCATGATTTTTGAAGTTAGAGCCTGAAATGTAGGAAAACGGCGTTTCAGCACATAACAAACTTGGTTCAGGCAATGCAAGCTGAAACTCGGTCCAAAATTAAAATTGCAGTCTGTGCATGAATAAAACCTATTTTGCAACACAGAGAAACATATCTGAAGGTGTTAGAAGTGTTTTGCATGATTTTTGAGGTTAGATCCTGAAATGTCAGAAAACAGCCTTTCAGCGCAGAACAAACTTGGTTCTGGCAATGCAAGCTGAAACTCGGTCTAAAATTAAAATTGCAGTCTGTGCATGAATGAAACCTATTTTGCAACACAGAGAAACATATCTGAAGGTGTTAGAAGTGTTTTGCATGATTTTTGAAGTTAGAGCCTGAAATGTCAGAAAACAGCGTTTCAGCACATAACAGACTTGGTTCTGGCAATGCAAGCTCAAACTCGGTCCAAAATTAAAATTGCAGTCTGGGCATGAATAAAACCTATTTTGCAACACAGAGAAACATATCTGAAGGTGTTAGAAGTGTTTTGCATGATTTTTGAAGTTAGAGCCTGAAATGTCAGAAAACAGCGTTTCAGCACATAACAAACTTGGTTCTGGCAATGCAAGCTGAAACTCGGTCCAAAATTAAAATTGCAGTCTGTGCATGAATAAAACCTATTTTGCAACACATCTGAAGGTGTTAGAAGTGTTTTGCATGATTTTTGAAGTTAGAGCCTGAAATGTCAGAAAACGGCGTTTCAGCACATAACAAACTTGGTTCTGGCAATGCAGGCTGAAACTCGGTCCAAAATTAAAATTGCAGTCTGTGCATGAATAAAACCTATTTTGCAACACAGAGAAACATATCTGAAGGTGTTAGAAGTGTTTTGCATGATTTTTGAAGTTAGAGCCTGAAATGTTAGAAAACGGCGTTTCAGCACATAACAAACTTGGTTCAGGCAATGCAAGCTGAAACTCGGTCCAAAATTAAAATTGCAGTCTGTGCATGAATAAAACCTATTTTGCAACACAGAGAAACATATCTGAAGGTGTTAGAAGTGTTTTGCATGATTTTTGAAGTTAGAGCCTGAAATGTCAGAAAACAGCGTTTCAGCGCAGAACAAACTTGGTTCAGGCAATTCAAGCTGAAACTCGGTCCAATATTAAAATTGCTGTCTGTGCATGAATAAAACCTATTTTGCAACACAGAGAAACATATCTGAAGGTGTTAGAAGTGTTTTGCATGATTTTTGAAGTTAGAGCCTGAATTGTCAGAAAACGGCGTTTCAGCACATAACAAACTTGGTTCAGGCAATGCAAGCTGAAACTCGGCCCAAAATTAAAATTGCAGTCTATGCATGAATAAAACCTATTTTGCAACACAGAGAAACATATCTGAAGGTGTTAGAAGTGTTTTGCATGATTTTTGAAGTTAGAGCCTGAAATGTCAGAAAACAGTTTTTCAGCACATAACAAACTTGGTTCTGGCAATGCAAGCTGAAACTCGGTCAGAAATTAAAATTGCAGTCTGTGCATGAATAAAACCTATTTTGCAACACAGAGAAACATATCTGAAGGTGTTAGAAGTGTTTTGCATGATTTTTGAAGTTAGAGCCTGAAATATCAGAAAACGGCGTTTCAGCACATAACAAACTTGGTTCAGGCAATGCAAGCTGAAACTCGGTAAGAAATTAAAATTGCAGTCTGTGCATGAATAAAACCTATTTTGCAACACAGAGAAACATATCTGAAGGTGTTAGAAGTGTTTTGCATGATTTTTGAGGTTAGATCCTGAAATGTCAGAAAACAGCCTTTCAGCGCAGAACAAACTTGGTTCTGGCAATGCAAGCTGAAACTCGGTCTAAAATTAAAATTGCAGTCTGTGCATGAATGAAACCTATTTTCCAACACAGAGAAACATATCTGAAGGTGTTAGAAGTGTTGTGCATGATTTTTGAAGTTAGAGCCTGAAATGTCAGAAAACGGCGTTTCAGCACATAACAAACTTGGTTCAGGCAATGCAAGCTGAAACTCGGCCCAAAATTAAAATTGCAGTCTATGCATGAATAAAACCTATTTTGCAACACAGAGAAACATATCTGAAGGTGTTAGAAGTGTTTTGCATGATTTTTGAAGTTAGAGCCTGAAATGTCAGAAAACAGTTTTTCAGCACATAACAAACTTGGTTCTGGCAATGCAAGCTGAAACTCGGTCAGAAATTAAAATTGCAGTCTGTGCATGAATAAAACCTATTTTGCAACACAGAGAAACATATCTGAAGGTGTTAGAAGTGTTTTGCATGATTTTTGAAGTTAGAGCCTGAAATGTCAGAAAACGGCGTTTCAGCACATAACAAACTTGGTTCAGGCAATGCAAGCTGAAACTCGGTAAGAAATTAAAATTGCAGTCTGTGCATGAATAAAACCTATTTTGCAACACAGAGAAACATATCTGAAGGTGTTAGAAGTGTTTTGCATGATTTTTGAGGTTAGATCCTGAAATGTCAGAAAACAGCCTTTCAGCGCAGAACAAACTTGGTTCTGGCAATGCAAGCTGAAACTCGGTCTAAAATTTAAATTGCAGTCTGTGCATGAATGAAACCTATTTTCCAACACAGAGAAACATATCTGAAGGTGTTAGAAGTGTTGTGCATGATTTTTGAAGTTAGAGCCTGAAATGTCAGAAAACAGCGTTTCAGCACATAACAAACTTGGTTCTGGCAATGCAAGCTCAAACTCGGTCCAAAATTTAAATTGCAGTCTGTGCATGAATAAAACCTATTTTGCAACACAGAGAAACATATCTGAAGGTGTTAGAAGTGTTTTGCATGATTTTTGAAGTTAGAGCCTGAAATGTCAGAAAACGGCGTTTCAGCACATAACAAACTTGGTTCAGGCAATGCAAGCTGAAACTCGGTCCAAAATTAAAATTGCAGTCTGTGCATGAATAAAACCTATTTTGCAACACAGAGAAACATATCTGAAGGTGTTAGAAGTGTTTTGCATGATTTTTGAAGTTAGAGCCTGAAATGTCAGAAAACAGCGTTTCAGCACATAACAAACTTGGTTCTGGCAATGCAAGCTGAAACTCGGCCCAAAATTAAAATTGCAGTCTATGCATGAATAAAACCTATTTTGCAACACAAAGAAACATATCTGAAGGTGTTAGAAGTGTTTTGCATGATTTTTGAAGTTAGAGCCTGAAATGTCAGAAAACAGTTTTTCAGCACATAACAAACTTGGTTCAGGCAATGCAAGCTGAAACTCGGCCCAAAATTAAAATTGCAGTCTATGCATGAATAAAACCTATTTTGCAACACAGAGAAACATATCTGAAGGTGTTAGAAGTGTTTTGCATGATTTTTGAAGTTAGAGCCTGAAATGTCAGAAAACAGTTTTTCAGCACATAACAAACTTGGTTCTGGCAATGCAAGCTGAAACTCGGTCAGAAATTAAAATTGCAGTCTGTGCATGAATAAAACCTATTTTGCAACACAGAGAAACATATCTGAAGGTGTTAGAAGTGTTTTGCATGATTTTTGAAGTTAGAGCCTGAAATGTCAGAAAACGGCGTTTCAGCACATAACAAACTTGGTTCAGGCAATGCAAGCTGAAACTCGGTAAGAAATTAAAATTGCAGTCTGTGCATGAATAAAACCTATTTTGCAACACAGAGAAACATATCTGAAGGTGTTAGAAGTGTTTTGCATGATTTTTGAGGTTAGATCCTGAAATGTCAGAAAACAGCCTTTCAGCGCAGAACAAACTTGGTTCTGGCAATGCAAGCTGAAACTCGGTCTAAAATTAAAATTGCAGTCTGTGCATGAATGAAACCTATTTTCCAACACAGAGAAACATATCTGAAGGTGTTAGAAGTGTTGTGCATGATTTTTGAAGTTAGAGCCTGAAATGTCAGAAAACGGCGTTTCAGCACATAACAAACTTGGTTCAGGCAATGCAAGCTGAAACTCGGCCCAAAATTAAAATTGCAGTCTATGCATGAATAAAACCTATTTTGCAACACAGAGAAACATATCTGAAGGTGTTAGAAGTGTTTTGCATGATTTTTGAAGTTAGAGCCTGAAATGTCAGAAAACAGTTTTTCAGCACATAACAAACTTGGTTCTGGCAATGCAAGCTGAAACTCGGTCAGAAATTAAAATTGCAGTCTGTGCATGAATAAAACCTATTTTGCAACACAGAGAAACATATCTGAAGGTGTTAGAAGTGTTTTGCATGATTTTTGAAGTTAGAGCCTGAAATGTCAGAAAACGGCGTTTCAGCACATAACAAACTTGGTTCAGGCAATGCAAGCTGAAACTCGGTAAGAAATTAAAATTGCAGTCTGTGCATGAATAAAACCTATTTTGCAACACAGAGAAACATATCTGAAGGTGTTAGAAGTGTTTTGCATGATTTTTGAGGTTAGATCCTGAAATGTCAGAAAACAGCCTTTCAGCGCAGAACAAACTTGGTTCTGGCAATGCAAGCTGAAACTCGGTCTAAAATTTAAATTGCAGTCTGTGCATGAATGAAACCTATTTTCCAACACAGAGAAACATATCTGAAGGTGTTAGAAGTGTTGTGCATGATTTTTGAAGTTAGAGCCTGAAATGTCAGAAAACAGCGTTTCAGCACATAACAAACTTGGTTCTGGCAATGCAAGCTCAAACTCGGTCCAAAATTTAAATTGCAGTCTGTGCATGAATAAAACCTATTTTGCAACACAGAGAAACATATCTGAAGGTGTTAGATGTGTTTTGCATGATTTTTGAAGTTAGAGCCTGAAATGTCAGAAAACAGCGTTTCAGCACATAACAAACTTGGTTCTGGCAATGCAAGCTGAAACTCGGTCCAAAATTAAAATTGCAGTCTGTGCATGAATAAAACCTATTTTGCAACACAGAGAAACATATCTGAAGGTGTTAGAAGTGTTTTGCATGATTTTTGAAGTTAGAGCCTGAAATGTCAGAAAACGGCGTTTCAGCACATAACAAACTTGGTTCAGGCAATGCAAGCTGAAACTCGGTCCAAAATTAAAATTGCAGTCTGTGCATGAATAAAACCTATTTTGCAACACAGAGAAACATATCTGAAGGTGTTAGAAGTGTTTTGCATGATTTTTGAAGTTAGAGCCTGAAATGTCAGAAAACAGCGTTTCAGCACATAACAAACTTGGTTCTGGCAATGCAAGCTGAAACTCGGCCCAAAATTAAAATTGCAGTCTATGCATGAATAAAACCTATTTTGCAACACAAAGAAACATATCTGAAGGTGTTAGAAGTGTTTTGCATGATTTTTGAAGTTAGAGCCTGAAATGTCAGAAAACAGTTTTTCAGCACATAACAAACTTGGTTCTGGCAATGCAAGCTGAAACTCGGTCAGAAATTAAAATTGCAGTCTGTGCATGAATAAAACCTATTTTGCAACACAGAGAAACATATCTGAAGGTGTTAGAAGTGTTTTGCATGATTTTTGAAGTTAGAGCCTGAAATGTCAGAAAACAGCGTTTCAGCACATAACAAACTTGGTTCTGGCAATGCAAGCTGAAACTCGGTCAGAAATTAAAATTGCAGTCTGTGCATGAATAAAACTTATTTTCAACACAGAGAAATATATCTGAAGGTCTTAGAAGTGTTTTGCATGATTTTTGAAGTTAGAGCCTGAAATGTCAGAAAACGGCGTTTCAGCACATAACAGACTTGGTTCAGGCAATGCAGGCTGAAACTCGGTCCAAAATTAAAATTGCAGTCTGTGCATGAATAAAACCTATTTTGCAACACAGAGAAACATATCTGAAGGTGTTAGAAGTGTTTTGCATGATTTTTGAAGTTAGAGCCTGAAATGTCAGAAAACGGCGTTTCAGCACATAACAAACTTGGTTCTGGCAATGCAGGCTGAAACTCGGTCCAAAATTAAAATTGCAGTCTGTGCATGAATAAAACCTATTTTGCAACACAGAGAAACATATCTGAAGGTGTTAGAAGTGTTTTGCATGATTTTTGAAGTTAGAGCCTGAAATGTTAGAAAACGGCGTTTCAGCACATAACAAACTTGGTTCAGGCAATGCCAGCTGAAACTCGGTCCAAAATTAAAATTGCAGTCTGTGCATGAATAAAACCTATTTTGCAACACAGAGAAACATATCTGAAGGTGTTAGAAGTGTTTTGCATGATTTTTGAAGTTAGAGCCTGAAATGTCAGAAAACAGCGTTTCAGCGCAGAACAAACTTGGTTCAGGCAATTCAAGCTGAAACTCGGTCCAAAATTAAAATTGCAGTCTGTGCATGAATAAAACCTATTTTGCAACACAGAGAAACATATCTGAAGGTGTTAGAAGTGTTTTGCATGATTTTTGAAGTTAGAGCCTGAAATGTCAGAAAACGGCGTTTCAGCACATAACAAACTTGGTTCAGGCAATGCAGGCTGAAACTCGGTCCAAAATTAAAATTGCAGTCTGTGCATGAATAAAACCTATTTTGCCGCACCGAGAAACATATCTGAAGGTGTTAGAAGTGTTTTGCATGATTTTTGAAGTTAGAGCCTGAAATGTCAGAAAACGGCGTTTCAGCACATAACAAACTTGGTTCTGGCAATGCAGGCTGAAACTCGGTCCAAAATTAAAATTGCAGTCTGTGCATGAATAAAACCTATTTTGCAACACAGAGAAACATATCTGAAGGTGTTAGAAGTGTTTTGCATGATTTTTGAAGTTAGAGCCTGAAATGTCAAAAAACAGCCTTTCAGCGCAGAACAAACTTGGTTCTGGCAATGCAAGCTGAAACTCGGTCTAAAATTAAAATTGCAGTCTGTGCATGAATGAAACCTATTTTGCAACACAGAGAAACATATCTGAAGGTGTTAGAAGTGTTTTGCATGATTTTTGAAGTTAGTGTCTGAAATGTCAGAAAACAGCGTTTCAGCACATAACAAACTTGGTTCTGGCAATGCAAGCTCAAACTCGGTCCAAAATTAAAACTGCAGTCTGTGCATGAACAAAACCTATTTTGCAACACAGAGAAACATATCTGAAGGTGTTAGATGTGTTTTGCATGATTTTTGAAGTTAGAGCCTGAAATGTCAGAAAACAGCGTTTCAGCACATAACAAACTTGGTTCTGGCAATGCAAGCTGAAACTCGGTCCAAAATTAAAATTGCAGTCTGTGCATGAATAAAACCTATTTTGCAACACAGAGAAACATATCTGAAGGTGTTAGAAGTGTTTTGCATGATTTTTTAAGTTAGAGCCTGAAATGTCAGAAAACAGCGTTTCAGCGCAGAACAAACTTGGTTCAGGCAATTCAAGCTGAAACTCGGTCAGAAATTAAAATTGCTGTCTGTGCATGAATAAAACCTATTTTGCAACACAGAGAAACATATCTGAAGGTGTTAGAAGTGTTTTGCATGATTTTTGAAGTTAGAGCCTGAATTGTCAGAAACGGCGTTTCAGCACATAACAAACTTGGTTCAGGCAATGCAGGCTGAAACTCGGTCCAAAATTAAAATTGCAGTCTGTGCATGAATAAAACCTATTTTGCAACACAGAGAAACATATCTGAAGGTGTTAGAAGTGTTTCGCATGATTTTTGAAGTTAGAGCCTGAAATGTTAGAAAACGGCGTTTCAGCACATAACAAACTTGGTTCAGGCAATGCCAGCTGAAACTCGGTCCAAAATTAAAATTGCAGTCTGTACATGAATAAAACCTATTTTGCAACACAGAGAAACAAATCTGAAGGTGTTAGAAGTGTTTTGCATGATTTTTGAAGTTAGAGCCTGAAATGTCAGAAAACAGCGTTTCAGCGCAGAACAAACTTGGTTCAGGCAATTCAAGCTGAAACTCGGTCCAAAATTAAAATTGCAGTCTGTGCATGAATAAAACCTATTTTGCAACACCGAGAAACATATCTGAAGGTGTTAGAAGTGTTTTGCATGATTTTTGAAGTTAGAGCCTGAAATGTCAGAAAACGGCGTTTCAGCACATAACAAACTTGGTTCTGGCAATGCAGGCTGAAACTCGGTCCAAAATTAAAATTGCAGTCTGTGCATGAATAAAACCTATTTTGCAACACAGAGAAACATATCTGAAGGTGTTAGAAGTGTTTTGCATGATTTTTGAAGTTAGAGCCTGAAATGTAGGAAAACGGCGTTTCAGCACATAACAAACTTGGTTCAGGCAATGCAAGCTGAAACTCGGTCCAAAATTAAAATTGCAGTCTGTGCATGAATAAAACCTATTTTGCAACACAGAGAAACATATCTGAAGGTGTTAGAAGTGTTTTGCATGATTTTTGAGGTTAGATCCTGAAATGTCAGAAAACAGCCTTTCAGCGCAGAACAAACTTGGTTCTGGCAATGCAAGCTCAAACTCGGTCCAAAATTAAAATTGCAGTCTGTGCATGAATAAAACCTATTTTGCAACACAGAGAAACATATCTGAAGGTGTTAGATGTGTTTTGCATGATTTTTGAAGTTAGAGCCTGAAATGTCAGAAAACAGCGTTTCAGCACATAACAAACTTGGTTCTGGCAATGCAAGCTGAAACTCGGTCCAAAATTAAAATTGCACTCTGTGCATGAATAAAACCTATTTTGCAACACAGAGAAACATATCTGAAGGTGTTAGAAGTGTTTTGCATGATTTTTGAAGTTAGAGCCTGAAATGTCAGAAAACAGCTTTTCAGCACATAACAAACTTGGTTCTGGCAATGCAAGCTGAAACTCGGTCCAAAATTAAAATTGCAGTCTGTGCATGAATAAAACCTATTTTGCAACACAGAGAAACATATCTGAAGGTGTTAGAAGTGTTTTGCATGATTTTTGAAGTTAGAACCTGAAATGTCAGAAAACGGCGTTTCAGCACATAACAAACTTGGTTCAGGCAATGCAAGCTGAAACTCAGCCCAAAATTAAAATTGCAGTCTATGCATGAATAAAACCTATTTTGCAACACAGAGAAACATATCTGAAGGTGTTAGAAGTGTTTTGCATGATTTTTGAAGTTAGAGCCTGAAATGTCAGAAAACGGCGTTTCAGCACATAACAAACTTGGTTCTGGCAATGCAGGCTGAAACTCGGTCCAAAATTAAAATTGCAGTCTGTGCATGAATAAAACCTATTTTGCAACACAGAGAAACATATCTGAAGGTGTTAGAAGTGTTTTGTATGATTTTTGAAGTTAGAGCCTGAAATGTAGGAAAACGGCGTTTCAGCACATAACAAACTTGGTTCAGGCAATGCAAGCTGAAACTCGGTCCAAAATTAAAATTGCAGTCTGTGCATGAATAAAACCTATTTTGCAACACAGAGAAACATATCTGAAGGTGTTAGAAGTGTTTTGCATGATTTTTGAGGTTAGATCCTGAAATGTCAGAAAACAGCCTTTCAGCGCAGAACAAACTTGGTTCTGGCAATGCAAGCTGAAACTCGGTCTAAAATTAAAATTGCAGTCTGTGCATGAATGAAACCTATTTTGCAACACAGAGAAACATATCTGAAGGTGTTAGAAGTGTTTTGCATGATTTTTGAAGTTAGAGCCTGAAATGTCAGAAAACAGCGTTTCAGCACATAACAAACTTGGTTCTGGCAATGCAAGCTCAAACTCGGTCCAAAATTAAAATTGCAGTCTGTGCATGAATAAAACCTATTTTGCAACACAGAGAAACATATCTGAAGGTGTTAGAAGTGTTTTGCATGATTTTTGAAGTTAGAGCCTGAAATGTCAGAAAACAGCGTTTCAGCACATAACAAACTTGGTTCTGGCAATGCAAGCTGAAACTCGGTCCAAAATTAAAATTGCAGTCTGTGCATGAATAAAACCTATTTTGCAACACAGAGAAACATATCTGAAGGTGTTAGAAGTGTTTTGCATGATTTTTGAAGTTAGAGCCTGAAATGTCAGAAAACGGCGTTTCAGCACATAACAAACTTGGTTCTGGCAATGCAGGCTGAAACTCGGTCCAAAATTAAAATTGCAGTCTGTGCATGAATAAAACCTATTTTGCAACACGGAGAAACATATCTGAAGGTGTTAGAAGTGTTTTGCATGATTTTTGAAGTTAGAGCCTGAAATGTCAGAAAACAGCGTTTCAGCGCAGAACAAACTTGGTTCAGGCAATTCAAGCTGAAACTCGGTCCAATATTAAAATTGCTGTCTGTGCATGAATAAAACCTATTTTGCAACACAGAGAAACATATCTGAAGGTGTTAGAAGTGTTTTGCATGATTTTTGAAGTTAGAGCCTGAATTGTCAGAAAACGGCGTTTCAGCACATAACAAACTTGGTTCAGGCAATGCAAGCTGAAACTCGGCCCAAAATTAAAATTGCAGTCTATGCATGAATAAAACCTATTTTGCAACACAGAGAAACATATCTGAAGGTGTTAGAAGTGTTTTGCATGATTTTTGAAGTTAGAGCCTGAAATGTCAGAAAACAGTTTTTCAGCACATAACAAACTTGGTTCTGGCAATGCAAGCTGAAACTCGGTCAGAAATTAAAATTGCAGTCTGTGCATGAATAAAACCTATTTTGCAACACAGAGAAACATATCTGAAGGTGTTAGAAGTGTTTTGCATGATTTTTGAGGTTAGATCCTGAAATGTCAGAAAACAGCCTTTCAGCGCAGAACAAACTTGGTTCTGGCAATGCAAGCTGAAACTCGGTCTAAAATTAAAATTGCAGTCTGTGCATGAATGAAACCTATTTTCCAACACAGAGAAACATATCTGAAGGTGTTAGAAGTGTTGTGCATGATTTTTGAAGTTAGAGCCTGAAATGTCAGAAAACAGCGTTTCAGCACATAACAAACTTGGTTCTGGCAATGCAAGCTCAAACTCGGTCCAAAATTAAAATTGCAGTCTGTGCATGAATAAAACCTATTTTGCAACACAGAGAAACATATCTGAAGGTGTTAGATGTGTTTTGCATGATTTTTGAAGTTAGAGCCTGAAATGTCAGAAAACAGCGTTTCAGCACATAACAAACTTGGTTCTGGCAATGCAAGCTGAAACTCGGTCCAAAATTAAAATTGCAGTCTGTGCATGAATAAAACCTATTTTGCAACACAGAGAAACATATCTGAAGGTGTTAGAAGTGTTTTGCATGATTTTTGAAGTTAGAGCCTGAAATGTCAGAAAACAGCGTTTCAGCACATAACAAACTTGGTTCAGGCAATGCAAGCTCAAACTCGGTCCAAAATTAAAATTGCAGTCTGTGCATGAATAAAACCTATTTTGCAACACAGAGAAACATATCTGAAGGTGTTAGAAGTGTTTTGCATGATTTTTGAAGTTAGAGCCTGAAATGTCAGAAAACAGCGTTTCAGCACATAACAAACTTGGTTCTGGCAATGCAAGCTGAAACTCGGTCCAAAATTAAAATTGCAGTCTGTGCATGAATAAAACCTATTTTGCAACACAGAGAAACATATCTGAAGGTGTTAGAAGTGTTTTGCATGATTTTTGAAGTTAGAGCCTGAAATGTCAGAAAACGGCGTTTCAGCACATAACAAACTTGGTTCAGGCAATGCAGGCTGAAACTCGGTCCAAAATTAAAATTGCAGTCTGTGCATGAATAAAACCTATTTTGCAACACAGAGAAACATATCTGAAGGTGTTAGAAGTGTTTTGCATGATTTTTGAAGTTAGAGCCTGAAATGTTAGAAAACGGCGTTTCAGCACATAACAAACTTGGTTCAGGCAATGCCAGCTGAAACTCGGTCCAAAATTAAAATTGCAGTCTGTGCAGGAATAAAACCTATTTTGCAACACAGAGAAACATATCTGAAGGTGTTAGAAGTGTTTTGCATGATTTTTGAAGTTAGAGCCTGAAATGTCAGAAAACAGCGTTTCAGCGCAGAACAAACTTGGTTCAGGCAATTCAAGCTGAAACTCGGTCCAAAATTAAAATTGCAGTCTGTGCATGAATAAAACCTATTTTGCAACACCGAGAAACATATCTGAAGGTGTTAGAAGTGTTTTGCATGATTTTTGAAGTTAGAGCCTGAAATGTCAGAAAACGGCGTTTCAGCACATAACAAACTTGGTTCTGGCAATGCAGGCTGAAACTCGGTCCAAAATTAAAATTGCAGTCTGTGCATGAATAAAACCTATTTTGCAACACAGAGAAACATATCTGAAGGTGTTAGAAGTGTTTTGCATGATTTTTGAAGTTAGAGCCTGAAATGTAGGAAAACGGCGTTTCAGCACATAACAAACTTGGTTCAGGCAATGCAAGCTGAAACTCGGTCCAAAATTAAAATTGCAGTCTGTGCATGAATAAAACCTATTTTGCAACACAGAGAAACATATCTGAAGGTGTTAGAAGTGTTTTGCATGATTTTTGAGGTTAGATCCTGAAATGTCAGAAAACAGCCTTTCAGCGCAGAACAAACTTGGTTCTGGCAATGCAAGCTGAAACTCGGTCTAAAATTAAAATTGCAGTCTGTGCATGAATGAAACCTATTTTGCAACACAGAGAAACATATCTGAAGGTGTTAGAAGTGTTTTGCATGATTTTTGAAGTTAGAGCCTGAAATGTCAGAAAACAGCGTTTCAGCACATAACAGACTTGGTTCTGGCAATGCAAGCTCAAACTCGGTCCAAAATTAAAATTGCAGTCTGGGCATGAATAAAACCTATTTTGCAACACAGAGAAACATATCTGAAGGTGTTAGAAGTGTTTTGCATGATTTTTGAAGTTAGAGCCTGAAATGTCAGAAAACAGCGTTTCAGCACATAACAAACTTGGTTCTGGCAATGCAAGCTGAAACTCGGTCCAAAATTAAAATTGCAGTCTGTGCATGAATAAAACCTATTTTGCAACACATCTGAAGGTGTTAGAAGTGTTTTGCATGATTTTTGAAGTTAGAGCCTGAAATGTCAGAAAACGGCGTTTCAGCACATAACAAACTTGGTTCTGGCAATGCAGGCTGAAACTCGGTCCAAAATTAAAATTGCAGTCTGTGCATGAATAAAACCTATTTTGCAACACAGAGAAACATATCTGAAGGTGTTAGAAGTGTTTTGCATGATTTTTGAAGTTAGAGCCTGAAATGTTAGAAAACGGCGTTTCAGCACATAACAAACTTGGTTCAGGCAATGCAAGCTGAAACTCGGTCCAAAATTAAAATTGCAGTCTGTGCATGAATAAAACCTATTTTGCAACACAGAGAAACATATCTGAAGGTGTTAGAAGTGTTTTGCATGATTTTTGAAGTTAGAGCCTGAAATGTCAGAAAACAGCGTTTCAGCGCAGAACAAACTTGGTTCAGGCAATTCAAGCTGAAACTCGGTCCAATATTAAAATTGCTGTCTGTGCATGAATAAAACCTATTTTGCAACACAGAGAAACATATCTGAAGGTGTTAGAAGTGTTTTGCATGATTTTTGAAGTTAGAGCCTGAATTGTCAGAAAACGGCGTTTCAGCACATAACAAACTTGGTTCAGGCAATGCAAGCTGAAACTCGGCCCAAAATTAAAATTGCAGTCTATGCATGAATAAAACCTATTTTGCAACACAGAGAAACATATCTGAAGGTGTTAGAAGTGTTTTGCATGATTTTTGAAGTTAGAGCCTGAAATGTCAGAAAACAGTTTTTCAGCACATAACAAACTTGGTTCTGGCAATGCAAGCTGAAACTCGGTCAGAAATTAAAATTGCAGTCTGTGCATGAATAAAACCTATTTTGCAACACAGAGAAACATATCTGAAGGTGTTAGAAGTGTTTTGCATGATTTTTGAAGTTAGAGCCTGAAATATCAGAAAACGGCGTTTCAGCACATAACAAACTTGGTTCAGGCAATGCAAGCTGAAACTCGGTAAGAAATTAAAATTGCAGTCTGTGCATGAATAAAACCTATTTTGCAACACAGAGAAACATATCTGAAGGTGTTAGAAGTGTTTTGCATGATTTTTGAGGTTAGATCCTGAAATGTCAGAAAACAGCCTTTCAGCGCAGAACAAACTTGGTTCAGGCAATGCAAGCTGAAACTCGGTCTAAAATTAAAATTGCAGTCTGTGCATGAATAAAACCTATTTTGCAACACAGAGAAACATATCTGATGGTGTTAGAAGTGTTTTGCATGATTTTTGAAGTTAGAGCCTGAAATGTAGGAAAACGGCGTTTCAGCACATAACAAACTTGGTTCAGGCAATGCAAGCTGAAACTCGGTCCAAAATTAAAATTGCAGTCTGTGCATGAATAAAACCTATTTTGCAACACAGAGAAACATATCTGAAGGTGTTAGAAGTGTTTTGCATGATTTTTGAGGTTAGATCCTGAAATGTCAGAAAACAGCCTTTCAGCGCAGAACAAACTTGGTTCTGGCAATGCAAGCTGAAACTCGGTCTAAAATTAAAATTGCAGTCTGTGCATGAATGAAACCTATTTTGCAACACAGAGAAACATATCTGAAGGTGTTAGAAGTGTTTTGCATGATTTTTGAAGTTAGAGCCTGAAATGTCAGAAAACAGCGTTTCAGCACATAACAGACTTGGTTCTGCCAATGCAAGCTGAAACTCGGTCCAAAATTAAAATTGCAGTCTGTGCATGAATAAAACCTATTTTGCAACACATCTGAAGGTGTTAGAAGTGTTTTGCATGATTTTTGAAGTTAGAGCCTGAAATGTCAGAAAACGGCGTTTCAGCACATAACAAACTTGGTTCTGGCAATGCAGGCTGAAACTCGGTCCAAAATTAAAATTGCAGTCTGTGCATGAATAAAACCTATTTTGCAACACAGAGAAACATATCTGAAGGTGTTAGAAGTGTTTTGCATGATTTTTGAAGTTAGAGCCTGAAATGTTAGAAAACGGCGTTTCAGCACATAACAAACTTGGTTCAGGCAATGCAAGCTGAAACTCGGTCCAAAATTAAAATTGCAGTCTGTGCATGAATAAAACCTATTTTGCAACACAGAGAAACATATCTGAAGGTGTTAGAAGTGTTTTGCATGATTTTTGAAGTTAGAGCCTGAAATGTCAGAAAACAGCGTTTCAGCGCAGAACAAACTTGGTTCAGGCAATTCAAGCTGAAACTCGGTCCAATATTAAAATTGCTGTCTGTGCATGAATAAAACCTATTTTGCAACACAGAGAAACATATCTGAAGGTGTTAGAAGTGTTTTGCATGATTTTTGAAGTTAGAGCCTGAATTGTCAGAAAACGGCGTTTCAGCACATAACAAACTTGGTTCAGGCAATGCAAGCTGAAACTCGGCCCAAAATTAAAATTGCAGTCTATGCATGAATAAAACCTATTTTGCAACACAGAGAAACATATCTGAAGGTGTTAGAAGTGTTTTGCATGATTTTTGAAGTTAGAGCCTGAAATGTCAGAAAACAGTTTTTCAGCACATAACAAACTTGGTTCTGGCAATGCAAGCTGAAACTCGGTCAGAAATTAAAATTGCAGTCTGTGCATGAATAAAACCTATTTTGCAACACAGAGAAACATATCTGAAGGTGTTAGAAGTGTTTTGCATGATTTTTGAAGTTAGAGCCTGAAATATCAGAAAACGGCGTTTCAGCACATAACAAACTTGGTTCAGGCAATGCAAGCTGAAACTCGGTAAGAAATTAAAATTGCAGTCTGTGCATGAATAAAACCTATTTTGCAACACAGAGAAACATATCTGAAGGTGTTAGAAGTGTTTTGCATGATTTTTGAGGTTAGATCCTGAAATGTCAGAAAACAGCCTTTCAGCGCAGAACAAACTTGGTTCTGGCAATGCAAGCTGAAACTCGGTCTAAAATTAAAATTGCAGTCTGTGCATGAATGAAACCTATTTTCCAACACAGAGAAACATATCTGAAGGTGTTAGAAGTGTTGTGCATGATTTTTGAAGTTAGAGCCTGAAATGTCAGAAAACGGCGTTTCAGCACATAACAAACTTGGTTCAGGCAATGCAAGCTGAAACTCGGCCCAAAATTAAAATTGCAGTCTATGCATGAATAAAACCTATTTTGCAACACAGAGAAACATATCTGAAGGTGTTAGAAGTGTTTTGCATGATTTTTGAAGTTAGAGCCTGAAATGTCAGAAAACAGTTTTTCAGCACATAACAAACTTGGTTCTGGCAATGCAAGCTGAAACTCGGTCAGAAATTAAAATTGCAGTCTGTGCATGAATAAAACCTATTTTGCAACACAGAGAAACATATCTGAAGGTGTTAGAAGTGTTTTGCATGATTTTTGAAGTTAGAGCCTGAAATGTCAGAAAACGGCGTTTCAGCACATAACAAACTTGGTTCAGGCAATGCAAGCTGAAACTCGGTAAGAAATTAAAATTGCAGTCTGTGCATGAATAAAACCTATTTTGCAACACAGAGAAACATATCTGAAGGTGTTAGAAGTGTTTTGCATGATTTTTGAGGTTAGATCCTGAAATGTCAGAAAACAGCCTTTCAGCGCAGAACAAACTTGGTTCTGGCAATGCAAGCTGAAACTCGGTCTAAAATTTAAATTGCAGTCTGTGCATGAATGAAACCTATTTTCCAACACAGAGAAACATATCTGAAGGTGTTAGAAGTGTTGTGCATGATTTTTGAAGTTAGAGCCTGAAATGTCAGAAAACAGCGTTTCAGCACATAACAAACTTGGTTCTGGCAATGCAAGCTCAAACTCGGTCCAAAATTTAAATTGCAGTCTGTGCATGAATAAAACCTATTTTGCAACACAGAGAAACATATCTGAAGGTGTTAGAAGTGTTTTGCATGATTTTTGAAGTTAGAGCCTGAAATGTCAGAAAACGGCGTTTCAGCACATAACAAACTTGGTTCAGGCAATGCAAGCTGAAACTCGGTCCAAAATTAAAATTGCAGTCTGTGCATGAATAAAACCTATTTTGCAACACAGAGAAACATATCTGAAGGTGTTAGAAGTGTTTTGCATGATTTTTGAAGTTAGAGCCTGAAATGTCAGAAAACAGCGTTTCAGCACATAACAAACTTGGTTCTGGCAATGCAAGCTGAAACTCGGCCCAAAATTAAAATTGCAGTCTATGCATGAATAAAACCTATTTTGCAACACAAAGAAACATATCTGAAGGTGTTAGAAGTGTTTTGCATGATTTTTGAAGTTAGAGCCTGAAATGTCAGAAAACAGTTTTTCAGCACATAACAAACTTGGTTCAGGCAATGCAAGCTGAAACTCGGCCCAAAATTAAAATTGCAGTCTATGCATGAATAAAACCTATTTTGCAACACAGAGAAACATATCTGAAGGTGTTAGAAGTGTTTTGCATGATTTTTGAAGTTAGAGCCTGAAATGTCAGAAAACAGTTTTTCAGCACATAACAAACTTGGTTCTGGCAATGCAAGCTGAAACTCGGTCAGAAATTAAAATTGCAGTCTGTGCATGAATAAAACCTATTTTGCAACACAGAGAAACATATCTGAAGGTGTTAGAAGTGTTTTGCATGATTTTTGAAGTTAGAGCCTGAAATGTCAGAAAACGGCGTTTCAGCACATAACAAACTTGGTTCAGGCAATGCAAGCTGAAACTCGGTAAGAAATTAAAATTGCAGTCTGTGCATGAATAAAACCTATTTTGCAACACAGAGAAACATATCTGAAGGTGTTAGAAGTGTTTTGCATGATTTTTGAGGTTAGATCCTGAAATGTCAGAAAACAGCCTTTCAGCGCAGAACAAACTTGGTTCTGGCAATGCAAGCTGAAACTCGGTCTAAAATTAAAATTGCAGTCTGTGCATGAATGAAACCTATTTTCCAACACAGAGAAAAATATCTGAAGGTGTTAGAAGTGTTGTGCATGATTTTTGAAGTTAGAGCCTGAAATGTCAGAAAACGGCGTTTCAGCACATAACAAACTTGGTTCAGGCAATGCAAGCTGAAACTCGGCCCAAAATTAAAATTGCAGTCTATGCATGAATAAAACCTATTTTGCAACACAGAGAAACATATCTGAAGGTGTTAGAAGTGTTTTGCATGATTTTTGAAGTTAGAGCCTGAAATGTCAGAAAACAGTTTTTCAGCACATAACAAACTTGGTTCTGGCAATGCAAGCTGAAACTCGGTCAGAAATTAAAATTGCAGTCTGTGCATGAATAAAACCTATTTTGCAACACAGAGAAACATATCTGAAGGTGTTAGAAGTGTTTTGCATGATTTTTGAAGTTAGAGCCTGAAATGTCAGAAAACGGCGTTTCAGCACATAACAAACTTGGTTCAGGCAATGCAAGCTGAAACTCGGTAAGAAATTAAAATTGCAGTCTGTGCATGAATAAAACCTATTTTGCAACACAGAGAAACATATCTGAAGGTGTTAGAAGTGTTTTGCATGATTTTTGAGGTTAGATCCTGAAATGTCAGAAAACAGCCTTTCAGCGCAGAACAAACTTGGTTCTGGCAATGCAAGCTGAAACTCGGTCTAAAATTTAAATTGCAGTCTGTGCATGAATGAAACCTATTTTCCAACACAGAGAAACATATCTGAAGGTGTTAGAAGTGTTGTGCATGATTTTTGAAGTTAGAGCCTGAAATGTCAGAAAACAGCGTTTCAGCACATAACAAACTTGGTTCTGGCAATGCAAGCTCAAACTCGGTCCAAAATTTAAATTGCAGTCTGTGCATGAATAAAACCTATTTTGCAACACAGAGAAACATATCTGAAGGTGTTAGATGTGTTTTGCATGATTTTTGAAGTTAGAGCCTGAAATGTCAGAAAACAGCGTTTCAGCACATAACAAACTTGGTTCTGGCAATGCAAGCTGAAACTCGGTCCAAAATTAAAATTGCAGTCTGTGCATGAATAAAACCTATTTTGCAACACAGAGAAACATATCTGAAGGTGTTAGAAGTGTTTTGCATGATTTTTGAAGTTAGAGCCTGAAATGTCAGAAAACGGCGTTTCAGCACATAACAAACTTGGTTCAGGCAATGCAAGCTGAAACTCGGTCCAAAATTAAAATTGCAGTCTGTGCATGAATAAAACCTATTTTGCAACACAGAGAAACATATCTGAAGGTGTTAGAAGTGTTTTGCATGATTTTTGAAGTTAGAGCCTGAAATGTCAGAAAACAGCGTTTCAGCACATAACAAACTTGGTTCTGGCAATGCAAGCTGAAACTCGGCCCAAAATTAAAATTGCAGTCTATGCATGAATAAAACCTATTTTGCAACACAAAGAAACATATCTGAAGGTGTTAGAAGTGTTTTGCATGATTTTTGAAGTTAGAGCCTGAAATGTCAGAAAACAGTTTTTCAACAAACTTGGTTCTGGCAATGCAAGCTGAAACTCGGTCAGAAATTAAAATTGCAGTCTGTGCATGAATAAAACCTATTTTGCAACACAGAGAAACATATCTGAAGGTGTTAGAAGTGTTTTGCATGATTTTTGAAGTTAGAGCCTGAAATGTCAGAAAACAGCGTTTCAGCACATAACAAACTTGGTTCTGGCAATGCAAGCTGAAACTCGGTCAGAAATTAAAATTGCAGTCTGTGCATGAATAAAACTTATTTTCAACACAGAGAAATATATCTGAAGGTCTTAGAAGTGTTTTGCATGATTTTTGAAGTTAGAGCCTGAAATGTCAGAAAACGGCGTTTCAGCACATAACAGACTTGGTTCAGGCAATGCAGGCTGAAACTCGGTCCAAAATTAAAATTGCAGTCTGTGCATGAATAAAACCTATTTTGCAACACAGAGAAACATATCTGAAGGTGTTAGAAGTGTTTTGCATGATTTTTGAAGTTAGAGCCTGAAATGTCAGAAAACGGCGTTTCAGCACATAACAAACTTGGTTCTGGCAATGCAGGCTGAAACTCGGTCCAAAATTAAAATTGCAGTCTGTGCATGAATAAAACCTATTTTGCAACACAGAGAAACATATCTGAAGGTGTTAGAAGTGTTTTGCATGATTTTTGAAGTTAGAGCCTGAAATGTTAGAAAACGGCGTTTCAGCACATAACAAACTTGGTTCAGGCAATGCCAGCTGAAACTCGGTCCAAAATTAAAATTGCAGTCTGTGCATGAATAAAACCTATTTTGCAACACAGAGAAACATATCTGAAGGTGTTAGAAGTGTTTTGCATGATTTTTGAAGTTAGAGCCTGAAATGTCAGAAAACAGCGTTTCAGCGCAGAACAAACTTGGTTCAGGCAATTCAAGCTGAAACTCGGTCCAAAATTAAAATTGCAGTCTGTGCATGAATAAAACCTATTTTGCAACACAGAGAAACATATCTGAAGGTGTTAGAAGTGTTTTGCATGATTTTTGAAGTTAGAGCCTGAAATGTCAGAAAACGGCGTTTCAGCACATAACAAACTTGGTTCAGGCAATGCAGGCTGAAACTCGGTCCAAAATTAAAATTGCAGTCTGTGCATGAATAAAACCTATTTTGCCGCACCGAGAAACATATCTGAAGGTGTTAGAAGTGTTTTGCATGATTTTTGAAGTTAGAGCCTGAAATGTCAGAAAACGGCGTTTCAGCACATAACAAACTTGGTTCTGGCAATGCAGGCTGAAACTCGGTCCAAAATTAAAATTGCAGTCTGTGCATGAATAAAACCTATTTTGCAACACAGAGAAACATATCTGAAGGTGTTAGAAGTGTTTTGCATGATTTTTGAAGTTAGTGTCTGAAATGTCAGAAAACAGCGTTTCAGCACATAACAAACTTGGTTCTGGCAATGCAAGCTCAAACTCGGTCCAAAATTAAAATTGCAGTCTGTGCATGAACAAAACCTATTTTGCAACACAGAGAAACATATCTGAAGGTGTTAGATGTGTTTTGCATGATTTTTGAAGTTAGAGCCTGAAATGTCAGAAAACAGCGTTTCAGCACATAACAAACTTGGTTCTGGCAATGCAAGCTGAAACTCGGTCCAAAATTAAAATTGCAGTCTGTGCATGAATAAAACCTATTTTGCAACACAGAGAAACATATCTGAAGGTGTTAGAAGTGTTTTGCATGATTTTTTAAGTTAGAGCCTGAAATGTCAGAAAACAGCGTTTCAGCGCAGAACAAACTTGGTTCAGGCAATTCAAGCTGAAACTCGGTCAGAAATTAAAATTGCTGTCTGTGCATGAATAAAACCTATTTTGCAACACAGAGAAACATATCTGAAGGTGTTAGAAGTGTTTTGCATGATTTTTGAAGTTAGAGCCTGAATTGTCAGAAAAAGGCGTTTCAGCACATAACAAACTTGGTTCAGGCAATGCAAGCTGAAACTCGGTCAGAAATTAAAATTGCTGTCTGTGCATGAATAAAACCTATTTTGCAACACAGAGAAACATATCTGAAGGTGTTAGAAGTGTTTTGCATGATTTTTGAAGTTAGAGCCTGAAATGTCAGAAAACAGTTTTTCAGCACATAACAAACTTGGTTCTGGCAATGCAAGCTGAAACTCGGTCAGAAATTAAAATTGCAGTCTGTGCATGAATAAAACCTATTTTGCAACACAGAGAAACATATCTGAAGGTGTTAGAAGTGTTTTGCATGATTTTTGAAGTTAGGGCCTGAAATGTCAGAAAACATCGTTTCAGCACATAACAAACTTGGTTCTGGCAATGCAAGCTGAAACTCGGTCAGAAATTAAAATTGCAGTCTGTGCATGAATAAAACCTATTTTGCAACACAGAGAAACATATCTGAAGGTCTTAGAAGTGTTTTGCATGATTTTTGAAGTTAGAGCCTGAAATGTCAGAAAACATCGTTTCAGCACATAACAAACTTGGTTCTGGCAATGCAAGCTGAAACTCGGTCAGAAATTAAAATTGCAGTCTGTGCATGAATAAAACCTATTTTGCAACACAGAGAAACATATCTGAAGGTGTTAGAAGTGTCTTGCATGATTATTGAAGTTAGAGCCTGAAATGTCAGAAAACGGCGTTTCAGCACATAACAAACTTGGTTCAGGCAATGCAGGCTGAAACTCGGTCCAAAATTAAAATTGCAGTTTGTGCATGAATAAAACCTATTTTACCACACCGAGAAACATATCTGAAGGTGTTAGAAGTGTTTTGCATGATTTTTGAAGTTAGAGCCTGAAAAGTCAGAAAACGGCGTTTCAGCACATAACAAACTTGGTTCAGGCAATGCAGGCTGAAACTCGGTCCAAAATTAAAATTGCAGTCTGTGCATGAATAAAACCTATTTTGCAACACAGAGAAACATATCTGAAGGTGTTAGAAGTGTTTTGCATGATTTTTGAAGTTAGAGCCTGAAATGTCAGAAAACAGCTTTTCAGCACATAACAAACTTGGTTCTGGCAATGCAAGCTGAAACTCGGTCCAAAATTAAAATTGCAGTCTGTGCATGAATAAAACCTATTTTGCAACACAGAGAAACATATCTGAAGGTGTTAGAAGTGTTTTGCATGATTTTTTAAGTTAGAGCCTGAAATGTCAGAAAACGGCGTTTCAGCACATAACAAACTTGGTTCAGGCAATGCAGGCTGAAACTCGGTCCAAAATTAAAATTGCAGTCTGTGCATGAATAAAACCTATTTTGCAACACAGAGAAACATATCTGAAGGTGTTAGAAGTGTTTCGCATGATTTTTGAAGTTAGAGCCTGAAATGTTAGAAAACGGCGTTTCAGCACATAACAAACTTGGTTCAGGCAATGCCAGCTGAAACTCGGTCCAAAATTAAAATTGCAGTCTGTACATGAATAAAACCTATTTTGCAACACAGAGAAACAAATCTGAAGGTGTTAGAAGTGTTTTGCATGATTTTTGAAGTTAGAGCCTGAAATGTCAGAAAACAGCGTTTCAGCGCAGAACAAACTTGGTTCAGGCAATTCAAGCTGAAACTCGGTCCAAAATTAAAATTGCAGTCTGTGCATGAATAAAACCTATTTTGCAACACCGAGAAACATATCTGAAGGTGTTAGAAGTGTTTTGCATGATTTTTGAAGTTAGAGCCTGAAATGTCAGAAAACGGCGTTTCAGCACATAACAAACTTGGTTCTGGCAATGCAGGCTGAAACTCGGTCCAAAATTAAAATTGCAGTCTGTGCATGAATAAAACCTATTTTGCAACACAGAGAAACATATCTGAAGGTGTTAGAAGTGTTTTGCATGATTTTTGAAGTTAGAGCCTTAAATGTAGGAAAACGGCGTTTCAGCACATAACAAACTTGGTTCAGGCAATGCAAGCTGAAACTCGGTCCAAAATTAAAATTGCAGTCTGTGCATGAATAAAACCTATTTTGCAACACAGAGAAACATATCTGAAGGTGTTAGAAGTGTTTTGCATGATTTTTGAGGTTAGATCCTGAAATGTCAGAAAACAGCCTTTCAGCGCAGAACAAACTTGGTTCTGGCAATGCAAGCTGAAACTCGGTCTAAAATTAAAATTGCAGTCTGTGCATGAATGAAACCTATTTTGCAACACAGAGAAACATATCTGAAGGTGTTAGAAGTGTTTTGCATGATTTTTGAAGTTAGAGCCTGAAATGTCAGAAAACAGCGTTTCAGCACATAACAAACTTGGTTCTGGCAATGCAAGCTCAAACTCGGTCCAAAATTAAAATTGCAGTCTGTGCATGAATAAAACCTATTTTGCAACACAGAGAAACATATCTGAAGGTGTTAGATGTGTTTTGCATGATTTTTGAAGTTAGAGCCTGAAATGTCAGAAAACAGCGTTTCAGCACATAACAAACTTGGTTCTGGCAATGCAAGCTGAAACTCGGTCCAAAATTAAAATTGCACTCTGTGCATGAATAAAACCTATTTTGCAACACAGAGAAACATATCTGAAGGTGTTAGAAGTGTTTTGCATGATTTTTGAAGTTAGAGCCTGAAATGTCAGAAAACAGCTTTTCAGCACATAACAAACTTGGTTCTGGCAATGCAAGCTGAAACTCGGTCCAAAATTAAAATTGCAGTCTGTGCATGAATAAAACCTATTTTGCAACACAGAGAAACATATCTGAAGGTGTTAGAAGTGTTTTGCATGATTTTTGAAGTTAGAACCTGAAATGTCAGAAAACGGCGTTTCAGCACATAACAAACTTGGTTCAGGCAATGCAAGCTGAAACTCAGCCCAAAATTAAAATTGCAGTCTATGCATGAATAAAACCTATTTTGCAACACAGAGAAACATATCTGAAGGTGTTAGAAGTGTTTTGCATGATTTTTGAAGTTAGAGCCTGAAATGTCAGAAAACGGCGTTTCAGCACATAACAAACTTGGTTCTGGCAATGCAGGCTGAAACTCGGTCCAAAATTAAAATTGCAGTCTGTGCATGAATAAAACCTATTTTGCAACACAGAGAAACATATCTGAAGGTGTTAGAAGTGTTTTGCATGATTTTTGAAGTTAGAGCCTGAAATGTAGGAAAACGGCGTTTCAGCACATAACAAACTTGGTTCAGGCAATGCAAGCTGAAACTCGGTCCAAAATTAAAATTGCAGTCTGTGCATGAATAAAACCTATTTTGCAACACAGAGAAACATATCTGAAGGTGTTAGAAGTGTTTTGCATGATTTTTGAGGTTAGATCCTGAAATGTCAGAAAACAGCCTTTCAGCGCAGAACAAACTTGGTTCTGGCAATGCAAGCTGAAACTCGGTCTAAAATTAAAATTGCAGTCTGTGCATGAATGAAACCTATTTTGCAACACAGAGAAACATATCTGAAGGTGTTAGAAGTGTTTTGCATGATTTTTGAAGTTAGAGCCTGAAATGTCAGAAAACAGCGTTTCAGCACATAACAAACTTGGTTCTGGCAATGCAAGCTCAAACTCGGTCCAAAATTAAAATTGCAGTCTGTGCATGAATAAAACCTATTTTGCAACACAGAGAAACATATCTGAAGGTGTTAGAAGTGTTTTGCATGATTTTTGAAGTTAGAGCCTGAAATGTCAGAAAACAGCGTTTCAGCACATAACAAACTTGGTTCTGGCAATGCAAGCTGAAACTCGGTCCAAAATTAAAATTGCAGTCTGTGCATGAATAAAACCTATTTTGCAACACAGAGAAACATATCTGAAGGTGTTAGAAGTGTTTTGCATGATTTTTGAAGTTAGAGCCTGAAATGTCAGAAAACGGCGTTTCAGCACATAACAAACTTGGTTCTGGCAATGCAGGCTGAAACTCGGTCCAAAATTAAAATTGCAGTCTGTGCATGAATAAAACCTATTTTGCAACACAGAGAAACATATCTGAAGGTGTTAGAAGTGTTTTGCATGATTTTTGAAGTTAGAGCCTGAAATGTTAGAAAACGGCGTTTCAGCACATAACAAACTTGGTTCAGGCAATGCAAGCTGAAACTCGGTCCAAAATTAAAATTGCAGTCTGTGCATGAATAAAACCTATTTTGCAACACGGAGAAACATATCTGAAGGTGTTAGAAGTGTTTTGCATGATTTTTGAAGTTAGAGCCTGAAATGTCAGAAAACAGCGTTTCAGCGCAGAACAAACTTGGTTCAGGCAATTCAAGCTGAAACTCGGTCCAATATTAAAATTGCTGTCTGTGCATGAATAAAACCTATTTTGCAACACAGAGAAACATATCTGAAGGTGTTAGAAGTGTTTTGCATGATTTTTGAAGTTAGAGCCTGAATTGTCAGAAAACGGCGTTTCAGCACATAACAAACTTGGTTCAGGCAATGCAAGCTGAAACTCGGCCCAAAATTAAAATTGCAGTCTATGCATGAATAAAACCTATTTTGCAACACAGAGAAACATATCTGAAGGTGTTAGAAGTGTTTTGCATGATTTTTGAAGTTAGAGCCTGAAATGTCAGAAAACAGTTTTTCAGCACATAACAAACTTGGTTCTGGCAATGCAAGCTGAAACTCGGTCAGAAATTAAAATTGCAGTCTGTGCATGAATAAAACCTATTTTGCAACACAGAGAAACATATCTGAAGGTGTTAGAAGTGTTTTGCATGATTTTTGAGGTTAGATCCTGAAATGTCAGAAAACAGCCTTTCAGCGCAGAACAAACTTGGTTCTGGCAATGCAAGCTGAAACTCGGTCTAAAATTAAAATTGCAGTCTGTGCATGAATGAAACCTATTTTCCAACACAGAGAAACATATCTGAAGGTGTTAGAAGTGTTGTGCATGATTTTTGAAGTTAGAGCCTGAAATGTCAGAAAACAGCGTTTCAGCACATAACAAACTTGGTTCTGGCAATGCAAGCTCAAACTCGGTCCAAAATTAAAATTGCAGTCTGTGCATGAATAAAACCTATTTTGCAACACAGAGAAACATATCTGAAGGTGTTAGATGTGTTTTGCATGATTTTTGAAGTTAGAGCCTGAAATGTCAGAAAACAGCGTTTCAGCACATAACAAACTTGGTTCTGGCAATGCAAGCTGAAACTCGGTCCAAAATTAAAATTGCAGTCTGTGCATGAATAAAACCTATTTTGCAACACAGAGAAACATATCTGAAGGTGTTAGAAGTGTTTTGCATGATTTTTGAAGTTAGAGCCTGAAATGTCAGAAAACAGCGTTTCAGCACATAACAAACTTGGTTCAGGCAATGCAAGCTCAAACTCGGTCCAAAATTAAAATTGCAGTCTGTGCATGAATAAAACCTATTTTGCAACACAGAGAAACATATCTGAAGGTGTTAGAAGTGTTTTGCATGATTTTTGAAGTTAGAGCCTGAAATGTCAGAAAACAGCGTTTCAGCACATAACAAACTTGGTTCTGGCAATGCAAGCTGAAACTCGGTCCAAAATTAAAATTGCAGTCTGTGCATGAATAAAACCTATTTTGCAACACAGAGAAACATATCTGAAGGTGTTAGAAGTGTTTTGCATGATTTTTGAAGTTAGAGCCTGAAATGTCAGAAAACGGCGTTTCAGCACATAACAAACTTGGTTCAGGCAATGCAGGCTGAAACTCGGTCCAAAATTAAAATTGCAGTCTGTGCATGAATAAAACCTATTTTGCAACACAGAGAAACATATCTGAAGGTGTTAGAAGTGTTTTGCATGATTTTTGAAGTTAGAGCCTGAAATGTTAGAAAACGGCGTTTCAGCACATAACAAACTTGGTTCAGGCAATGCCAGCTGAAACTCGGTCCAAAATTAAAATTGCAGTCTGTGCAGGAATAAAACCTATTTTGCAACACAGAGAAACATATCTGAAGGTGTTAGAAGTGTTTTGCATGATTTTTGAAGTTAGAGCCTGAAATGTCAGAAAACAGCGTTTCAGCGCAGAACAAACTTGGTTCAGGCAATTCAAGCTGAAACTCGGTCCAAAATTAAAATTGCAGTCTGTGCATGAATAAAACCTATTTTGCAACACCGAGAAACATATCTGAAGGTGTTAGAAGTGTTTTGCATGATTTTTGAAGTTAGAGCCTGAAATGTCAGAAAACGGCGTTTCAGCACATAACAAACTTGGTTCTGGCAATGCAGGCTGAAACTCGGTCCAAAATTAAAATTGCAGTCTGTGCATGAATAAAACCTATTTTGCAACACAGAGAAACATATCTGAAGGTGTTAGAAGTGTTTTGCATGATTTTTGAAGTTAGAGCCTGAAATGTAGGAAAACGGCGTTTCAGCACATAACAAACTTGGTTCAGGCAATGCAAGCTGAAACTCGGTCCAAAATTAAAATTGCAGTCTGTGCATGAATAAAACCTATTTTGCAACACAGAGAAACATATCTGAAGGTGTTAGAAGTGTTTTGCATGATTTTTGAAGTTAGAGCCTGAAATGTCAGAAAACGGCGTTTCAGCACATAACAAACTTGGTTCTGGCAATGCAGGCTGAAACTCGGTCCAAAATTAAAATTGCAGTCTGTGCATGAATAAAACCTATTTTGCAACACAGAGAAACATATCTGAAGGTGTTAGAAGTGTTTTGCATGATTTTTGAAGTTAGAGCCTGAAATGTCAGAAAACAGTTTTTCAGCACATAACAAACTTGGTTCTGGCAATGCAAGCTGAAACTCGGTCAGAAATTAAAATTGCAGTCTGTGCATGAATAAAACCTATTTTGCAACACAGAGAAACATATCTGAAGGTGTTAGAAGTGTTTTGCATGATTTTTGAAGTTAGGGCCTGAAATGTCAGAAAACATCGTTTCAGCACATAACAAACTTGGTTCTGGCAATGCAAGCTGAAACTCGGTCAGAAATTAAAATTGCAGTCTGTGCATGAATAAAACCTATTTTGCAACACAGAGAAACATATCTGAAGGTCTTAGAAGTGTTTTGCATGATTTTTGAAGTTAGAGCCTGAAATGTCAGAAAACATCGTTTCAGCACATAACAAACTTGGTTCTGGCAATGCAAGCTGAAACTCGGTCAGAAATTAAAATTGCAGTCTGTGCATGAATAAAACCTATTTTGCAACACAGAGAAACATATCTGAAGGTGTTAGAAGTGTCTTGCATGATTATTGAAGTTAGAGCCTGAAATGTCAGAAAACGGCGTTTCAGCACATAACAAACTTGGTTCAGGCAATGCAGGCTGAAACTCGGTCCAAAATTAAAATTGCAGTCTGTGCATGAATAAAACCTATTTTACCACACCGAGAAACATATCTGAAGGTGTTAGAAGTGTTTTGCATGATTTTTGAAGTTAGAGCCTGAAAAGTCAGAAAACGGCGTTTCAGCACATAACAAACTTGGTTCAGGCAATGCAGGCTGAAACTCGGTCCAAAATTAAAATTGCAGTCTGTGCATGAATAAAACCTATTTTGCAACACAGAGAAACATATCTGAAGGTGTTAGAAGTGTTTTGCATGATTTTTGAAGTTAGAGCCTGAAATGTCAGAAAACAGCTTTTCAGCACATAACAAACTTGGTTCTGGCAATGCAAGCTGAAACTCGGTCCAAAATTAAAATTGCAGTCTGTGCATGAATAAAACCTATTTTGCAACACAGAGAAACATATCTGAAGGTGTTAGAAGTGTTTTGCATGATTTTTTAAGTTAGAGCCTGAAATGTCAGAAAACGGCGTTTCAGCACATAACAAACTTGGTTCAGGCAATGCAGGCTGAAACTCGGTCCAAAATTAAAATTGCAGTCTGTGCATGAATAAAACCTATTTTGCAACACAGAGAAACATATCTGAAGGTGTTAGAAGTGTTTCGCATGATTTTTGAAGTTAGAGCCTGAAATGTTAGAAAACGGCGTTTCAGCACATAACAAACTTGGTTCAGGCAATGCCAGCTGAAACTCGGTCCAAAATTAAAATTGCAGTCTGTACATGAATAAAACCTATTTTGCAACACAGAGAAACAAATCTGAAGGTGTTAGAAGTGTTTTGCATGATTTTTGAAGTTAGAGCCTGAAATGTCAGAAAACAGCGTTTCAGCGCAGAACAAACTTGGTTCAGGCAATTCAAGCTGAAACTCGGTCCAAAATTAAAATTGCAGTCTGTGCATGAATAAAACCTATTTTGCAACACCGAGAAACATATCTGAAGGTGTTAGAAGTGTTTTGCATGATTTTTGAAGTTAGAGCCTGAAATGTCAGAAAACGGCGTTTCAGCACATAACAAACTTGGTTCTGGCAATGCAGGCTGAAACTCGGTCCAAAATTAAAATTGCAGTCTGTGCATGAATAAAACCTATTTTGCAACACAGAGAAACATATCTGAAGGTGTTAGAAGTGTTTTGCATGATTTTTGAAGTTAGAGCCTGAAATGTAGGAAAACGGCGTTTCAGCACATAACAAACTTGGTTCAGGCAATGCAAGCTGAAACTCGGTCCAAAATTAAAATTGCAGTCTGTGCATGAATAAAACCTATTTTGCAACACAGAGAAACATATCTGAAGGTGTTAGAAGTGTTTTGCATGATTTTTGAAGTTAGAGCCTGAAATGTCAGAAAACAGCGTTTCAGCACATAACAAACTTGGTTCTGGCAATGCAAGCTGAAACTCGGCCCAAAATTAAAATTGCAGTCTATGCATGAATAAAACCTATTTTGCAACACAAAGAAACATATCTGAAGGTGTTAGAAGTGTTTTGCATGATTTTTGAAGTTAGAGCCTGAAATGTCAGAAAACAGTTTTTCAGCACATAACAAACTTGGTTCAGGCAATGCAAGCTGAAACTCGGCCCAAAATTAAAATTGCAGTCTATGCATGAATAAAACCTATTTTGCAACACAGAGAAACATATCTGAAGGTGTTAGAAGTGTTTTGCATGATTTTTGAAGTTAGAGCCTGAAATGTCAGAAAACAGTTTTTCAGCACATAACAAACTTGGTTCTGGCAATGCAAGCTGAAACTCGGTCAGAAATTAAAATTGCAGTCTGTGCATGAATAAAACCTATTTTGCAACACAGAGAAACATATCTGAAGGTGTTAGAAGTGTTTTGCATGATTTTTGAAGTTAGAGCCTGAAATGTCAGAAAACGGCGTTTCAGCACATAACAAACTTGGTTCAGGCAATGCAAGCTGAAACTCGGTAAGAAATTAAAATTGCAGTCTGTGCATGAATAAAACCTATTTTGCAACACAGAGAAACATATCTGAAGGTGTTAGAAGTGTTTTGCATGATTTTTGAGGTTAGATCCTGAAATGTCAGAAAACAGCCTTTCAGCGCAGAACAAACTTGGTTCTGGCAATGCAAGCTGAAACTCGGTCTAAAATTAAAATTGCAGTCTGTGCATGAATGAAACCTATTTTCCAACACAGAGAAAAATATCTGAAGGTGTTAGAAGTGTTGTGCATGATTTTTGAAGTTAGAGCCTGAAATGTCAGAAAACGGCGTTTCAGCACATAACAAACTTGGTTCAGGCAATGCAAGCTGAAACTCGGCCCAAAATTAAAATTGCAGTCTATGCATGAATAAAACCTATTTTGCAACACAGAGAAACATATCTGAAGGTGTTAGAAGTGTTTTGCATGATTTTTGAAGTTAGAGCCTGAAATGTCAGAAAACAGTTTTTCAGCACATAACAAACTTGGTTCTGGCAATGCAAGCTGAAACTCGGTCAGAAATTAAAATTGCAGTCTGTGCATGAATAAAACCTATTTTGCAACACAGAGAAACATATCTGAAGGTGTTAGAAGTGTTTTGCATGATTTTTGAAGTTAGAGCCTGAAATGTCAGAAAACGGCGTTTCAGCACATAACAAACTTGGTTCAGGCAATGCAAGCTGAAACTCGGTAAGAAATTAAAATTGCAGTCTGTGCATGAATAAAACCTATTTTGCAACACAGAGAAACATATCTGAAGGTGTTAGAAGTGTTTTGCATGATTTTTGAGGTTAGATCCTGAAATGTCAGAAAACAGCCTTTCAGCGCAGAACAAACTTGGTTCTGGCAATGCAAGCTGAAACTCGGTCTAAAATTTAAATTGCAGTCTGTGCATGAATGAAACCTATTTTCCAACACAGAGAAACATATCTGAAGGTGTTAGAAGTGTTGTGCATGATTTTTGAAGTTAGAGCCTGAAATGTCAGAAAACAGCGTTTCAGCACATAACAAACTTGGTTCTGGCAATGCAAGCTCAAACTCGGTCCAAAATTTAAATTGCAGTCTGTGCATGAATAAAACCTATTTTGCAACACAGAGAAACATATCTGAAGGTGTTAGATGTGTTTTGCATGATTTTTGAAGTTAGAGCCTGAAATGTCAGAAAACAGCGTTTCAGCACATAACAAACTTGGTTCTGGCAATGCAAGCTGAAACTCGGTCCAAAATTAAAATTGCAGTCTGTGCATGAATAAAACCTATTTTGCAACACAGAGAAACATATCTGAAGGTGTTAGAAGTGTTTTGCATGATTTTTGAAGTTAGAGCCTGAAATGTCAGAAAACGGCGTTTCAGCACATAACAAACTTGGTTCAGGCAATGCAAGCTGAAACTCGGTCCAAAATTAAAATTGCAGTCTGTGCATGAATAAAACCTATTTTGCAACACAGAGAAACATATCTGAAGGTGTTAGAAGTGTTTTGCATGATTTTTGAAGTTAGAGCCTGAAATGTCAGAAAACAGCGTTTCAGCACATAACAAACTTGGTTCTGGCAATGCAAGCTGAAACTCGGCCCAAAATTAAAATTGCAGTCTATGCATGAATAAAACCTATTTTGCAACACAAAGAAACATATCTGAAGGTGTTAGAAGTGTTTTGCATGATTTTTGAAGTTAGAGCCTGAAATGTCAGAAAACAGTTTTTCAACAAACTTGGTTCTGGCAATGCAAGCTGAAACTCGGTCAGAAATTAAAATTGCAGTCTGTGCATGAATAAAACCTATTTTGCAACACAGAGAAACATATCTGAAGGTGTTAGAAGTGTTTTGCATGATTTTTGAAGTTAGAGCCTGAAATGTCAGAAAACAGCGTTTCAGCACATAACAAACTTGGTTCTGGCAATGCAAGCTGAAACTCGGTCAGAAATTAAAATTGCAGTCTGTGCATGAATAAAACTTATTTTCAACACAGAGAAATATATCTGAAGGTCTTAGAAGTGTTTTGCATGATTTTTGAAGTTAGAGCCTGAAATGTCAGAAAACGGCGTTTCAGCACATAACAGACTTGGTTCAGGCAATGCAGGCTGAAACTCGGTCCAAAATTAAAATTGCAGTCTGTGCATGAATAAAACCTATTTTGCAACACAGAGAAACATATCTGAAGGTGTTAGAAGTGTTTTGCATGATTTTTGAAGTTAGAGCCTGAAATGTCAGAAAACGGCGTTTCAGCACATAACAAACTTGGTTCTGGCAATGCAGGCTGAAACTCGGTCCAAAATTAAAATTGCAGTCTGTGCATGAATAAAACCTATTTTGCAACACAGAGAAACATATCTGAAGGTGTTAGAAGTGTTTTGCATGATTTTTGAAGTTAGAGCCTGAAATGTTAGAAAACGGCGTTTCAGCACATAACAAACTTGGTTCAGGCAATGCCAGCTGAAACTCGGTCCAAAATTAAAATTGCAGTCTGTGCATGAATAAAACCTATTTTGCAACACAGAGAAACATATCTGAAGGTGTTAGAAGTGTTTTGCATGATTTTTGAAGTTAGAGCCTGAAATGTCAGAAAACAGCGTTTCAGCGCAGAACAAACTTGGTTCAGGCAATTCAAGCTGAAACTCGGTCCAAAATTAAAATTGCAGTCTGTGCATGAATAAAACCTATTTTGCAACACAGAGAAACATATCTGAAGGTGTTAGAAGTGTTTTGCATGATTTTTGAAGTTAGAGCCTGAAATGTCAGAAAACGGCGTTTCAGCACATAACAAACTTGGTTCAGGCAATGCAGGCTGAAACTCGGTCCAAAATTAAAATTGCAGTCTGTGCATGAATAAAACCTATTTTGCCGCACCGAGAAACATATCTGAAGGTGTTAGAAGTGTTTTGCATGATTTTTGAAGTTAGAGCCTGAAATGTCAGAAAACGGCGTTTCAGCACATAACAAACTTGGTTCTGGCAATGCAGGCTGAAACTCGGTCCAAAATTAAAATTGCAGTCTGTGCATGAATAAAACCTATTTTGCAACACAGAGAAACATATCTGAAGGTGTTAGAAGTGTTTTGCATGATTTTTGAAGTTAGTGTCTGAAATGTCAGAAAACAGCGTTTCAGCACATAACAAACTTGGTTCTGGCAATGCAAGCTCAAACTCGGTCCAAAATTAAAATTGCAGTCTGTGCATGAACAAAACCTATTTTGCAACACAGAGAAACATATCTGAAGGTGTTAGATGTGTTTTGCATGATTTTTGAAGTTAGAGCCTGAAATGTCAGAAAACAGCGTTTCAGCACATAACAAACTTGGTTCTGGCAATGCAAGCTGAAACTCGGTCCAAAATTAAAATTGCAGTCTGTGCATGAATAAAACCTATTTTGCAACACAGAGAAACATATCTGAAGGTGTTAGAAGTGTTTTGCATGATTTTTTAAGTTAGAGCCTGAAATGTCAGAAAACAGCGTTTCAGCGCAGAACAAACTTGGTTCAGGCAATTCAAGCTGAAACTCGGTCAGAAATTAAAATTGCTGTCTGTGCATGAATAAAACCTATTTTGCAACACAGAGAAACATATCTGAAGGTGTTAGAAGTGTTTTGCATGATTTTTGAAGTTAGAGCCTGAATTGTCAGAAAAAGGCGTTTCAGCACATAACAAACTTGGTTCAGGCAATGCAAGCTGAAACTCGGTCAGAAATTAAAATTGCTGTCTGTGCATGAATAAAACCTATTTTGCAACACAGAGAAACATATCTGAAGGTGTTAGAAGTGTTTTGCATGATTTTTGAAGTTAGAGCCTGAAATGTCAGAAAACAGTTTTTCAGCACATAACAAACTTGGTTCTGGCAATGCAAGCTGAAACTCGGTCAGAAATTAAAATTGCAGTCTGTGCATGAATAAAACCTATTTTGCAACACAGAGAAACATATCTGAAGGTGTTAGAAGTGTTTTGCATGATTTTTGAAGTTAGGGCCTGAAATGTCAGAAAACATCGTTTCAGCACATAACAAACTTGGTTCTGGCAATGCAAGCTGAAACTCGGTCAGAAATTAAAATTGCAGTCTGTGCATGAATAAAACCTATTTTGCAACACAGAGAAACATATCTGAAGGTCTTAGAAGTGTTTTGCATGATTTTTGAAGTTAGAGCCTGAAATGTCAGAAAACATCGTTTCAGCACATAACAAACTTGGTTCTGGCAATGCAAGCTGAAACTCGGTCAGAAATTAAAATTGCAGTCTGTGCATGAATAAAACCTATTTTGCAACACAGAGAAACATATCTGAAGGTGTTAGAAGTGTCTTGCATGATTATTGAAGTTAGAGCCTGAAATGTCAGAAAACGGCGTTTCAGCACATAACAAACTTGGTTCAGGCAATGCAGGCTGAAACTCGGTCCAAAATTAAAATTGCAGTTTGTGCATGAATAAAACCTATTTTACCACACCGAGAAACATATCTGAAGGTGTTAGAAGTGTTTTGCATGATTTTTGAAGTTAGAGCCTGAAAAGTCAGAAAACGGCGTTTCAGCACATAACAAACTTGGTTCAGGCAATGCAGGCTGAAACTCGGTCCAAAATTAAAATTGCAGTCTGTGCATGAATAAAACCTATTTTGCAACACAGAGAAACATATCTGAAGGTGTTAGAAGTGTTTTGCATGATTTTTGAAGTTAGAGCCTGAAATGTCAGAAAACAGCTTTTCAGCACATAACAAACTTGGTTCTGGCAATGCAAGCTGAAACTCGGTCCAAAATTAAAATTGCAGTCTGTGCATGAATAAAACCTATTTTGCAACACAGAGAAACATATCTGAAGGTGTTAGAAGTGTTTTGCATGATTTTTTAAGTTAGAGCCTGAAATGTCAGAAAACGGCGTTTCAGCACATAACAAACTTGGTTCAGGCAATGCAGGCTGAAACTCGGTCCAAAATTAAAATTGCAGTCTGTGCATGAATAAAACCTATTTTGCAACACAGAGAAACATATCTGAAGGTGTTAGAAGTGTTTCGCATGATTTTTGAAGTTAGAGCCTGAAATGTTAGAAAACGGCGTTTCAGCACATAACAAACTTGGTTCAGGCAATGCCAGCTGAAACTCGGTCCAAAATTAAAATTGCAGTCTGTACATGAATAAAACCTATTTTGCAACACAGAGAAACAAATCTGAAGGTGTTAGAAGTGTTTTGCATGATTTTTGAAGTTAGAGCCTGAAATGTCAGAAAACAGCGTTTCAGCGCAGAACAAACTTGGTTCAGGCAATTCAAGCTGAAACTCGGTCCAAAATTAAAATTGCAGTCTGTGCATGAATAAAACCTATTTTGCAACACCGAGAAACATATCTGAAGGTGTTAGAAGTGTTTTGCATGATTTTTGAAGTTAGAGCCTGAAATGTCAGAAAACGGCGTTTCAGCACATAACAAACTTGGTTCTGGCAATGCAGGCTGAAACTCGGTCCAAAATTAAAATTGCAGTCTGTGCATGAATAAAACCTATTTTGCAACACAGAGAAACATATCTGAAGGTGTTAGAAGTGTTTTGCATGATTTTTGAAGTTAGAGCCTTAAATGTAGGAAAACGGCGTTTCAGCACATAACAAACTTGGTTCAGGCAATGCAAGCTGAAACTCGGTCCAAAATTAAAATTGCAGTCTGTGCATGAATAAAACCTATTTTGCAACACAGAGAAACATATCTGAAGGTGTTAGAAGTGTTTTGCATGATTTTTGAGGTTAGATCCTGAAATGTCAGAAAACAGCCTTTCAGCGCAGAACAAACTTGGTTCTGGCAATGCAAGCTGAAACTCGGTCTAAAATTAAAATTGCAGTCTGTGCATGAATGAAACCTATTTTGCAACACAGAGAAACATATCTGAAGGTGTTAGAAGTGTTTTGCATGATTTTTGAAGTTAGAGCCTGAAATGTCAGAAAACAGCGTTTCAGCACATAACAAACTTGGTTCTGGCAATGCAAGCTCAAACTCGGTCCAAAATTAAAATTGCAGTCTGTGCATGAATAAAACCTATTTTGCAACACAGAGAAACATATCTGAAGGTGTTAGATGTGTTTTGCATGATTTTTGAAGTTAGAGCCTGAAATGTCAGAAAACAGCGTTTCAGCACATAACAAACTTGGTTCTGGCAATGCAAGCTGAAACTCGGTCCAAAATTAAAATTGCACTCTGTGCATGAATAAAACCTATTTTGCAACACAGAGAAACATATCTGAAGGTGTTAGAAGTGTTTTGCATGATTTTTGAAGTTAGAGCCTGAAATGTCAGAAAACAGCTTTTCAGCACATAACAAACTTGGTTCTGGCAATGCAAGCTGAAACTCGGTCCAAAATTAAAATTGCAGTCTGTGCATGAATAAAACCTATTTTGCAACACAGAGAAACATATCTGAAGGTGTTAGAAGTGTTTTGCATGATTTTTGAAGTTAGAACCTGAAATGTCAGAAAACGGCGTTTCAGCACATAACAAACTTGGTTCAGGCAATGCAAGCTGAAACTCAGCCCAAAATTAAAATTGCAGTCTATGCATGAATAAAACCTATTTTGCAACACAGAGAAACATATCTGAAGGTGTTAGAAGTGTTTTGCATGATTTTTGAAGTTAGAGCCTGAAATGTCAGAAAACGGCGTTTCAGCACATAACAAACTTGGTTCTGGCAATGCAGGCTGAAACTCGGTCCAAAATTAAAATTGCAGTCTGTGCATGAATAAAACCTATTTTGCAACACAGAGAAACATATCTGAAGGTGTTAGAAGTGTTTTGCATGATTTTTGAAGTTAGAGCCTGAAATGTAGGAAAACGGCGTTTCAGCACATAACAAACTTGGTTCAGGCAATGCAAGCTGAAACTCGGTCCAAAATTAAAATTGCAGTCTGTGCATGAATAAAACCTATTTTGCAACACAGAGAAACATATCTGAAGGTGTTAGAAGTGTTTTGCATGATTTTTGAGGTTAGATCCTGAAATGTCAGAAAACAGCCTTTCAGCGCAGAACAAACTTGGTTCTGGCAATGCAAGCTGAAACTCGGTCTAAAATTAAAATTGCAGTCTGTGCATGAATGAAACCTATTTTGCAACACAGAGAAACATATCTGAAGGTGTTAGAAGTGTTTTGCATGATTTTTGAAGTTAGAGCCTGAAATGTCAGAAAACAGCGTTTCAGCACATAACAAACTTGGTTCTGGCAATGCAAGCTCAAACTCGGTCCAAAATTAAAATTGCAGTCTGTGCATGAATAAAACCTATTTTGCAACACAGAGAAACATATCTGAAGGTGTTAGAAGTGTTTTGCATGATTTTTGAAGTTAGAGCCTGAAATGTCAGAAAACAGCGTTTCAGCACATAACAAACTTGGTTCTGGCAATGCAAGCTGAAACTCGGTCCAAAATTAAAATTGCAGTCTGTGCATGAATAAAACCTATTTTGCAACACAGAGAAACATATCTGAAGGTGTTAGAAGTGTTTTGCATGATTTTTGAAGTTAGAGCCTGAAATGTCAGAAAACGGCGTTTCAGCACATAACAAACTTGGTTCTGGCAATGCAGGCTGAAACTCGGTCCAAAATTAAAATTGCAGTCTGTGCATGAATAAAACCTATTTTGCAACACAGAGAAACATATCTGAAGGTGTTAGAAGTGTTTTGCATGATTTTTGAAGTTAGAGCCTGAAATGTTAGAAAACGGCGTTTCAGCACATAACAAACTTGGTTCAGGCAATGCAAGCTGAAACTCGGTCCAAAATTAAAATTGCAGTCTGTGCATGAATAAAACCTATTTTGCAACACGGAGAAACATATCTGAAGGTGTTAGAAGTGTTTTGCATGATTTTTGAAGTTAGAGCCTGAAATGTCAGAAAACAGCGTTTCAGCGCAGAACAAACTTGGTTCAGGCAATTCAAGCTGAAACTCGGTCCAATATTAAAATTGCTGTCTGTGCA
>NW_027394276.1:12901552-12924184 GCF_049309525.1 Garra rufa
TCTAGATTCTGCACAACAAAACACATGATATATATTGTTCATATAGATAGATATAGATTATTAGTTATTTTAGATATTGGTTGCAAAGTATGGAAGTCCATTTCCTCCACTGAATAAAAAGAAGGTACTTGTGACTGTGTCTCTTTATTATTATTTTTTTTTTCTCAGAACTGTGAGATATAAATGCACAATTGCGAGTTATAAATTTAGCAATGCTGTATTATAAATTCACAATTTAAAGAAAGAAAGTATATCTTTATTTAAAATATCTTTATATTGTTTCTCACAATTGCAATTTTCACAAAAACTTTGTATCTCGCAATTCTAACTTTTTTCATAACTAAGATAGATTTTAATAGATTTTCCCTAATCTATTAAGATTAAGGGTCTGGCATCAAGCAATGAAAAGGGCCTAACTCGAGGGGCAGCACCAAGCATGCATTTGAAACTCTCACTGCACTCAATTGGATAACGCCACGACCAATCACAAGCGGAGCGGAGCTAACTGATTAAACTCTTACCGTATCCAGTTGGCAAAACAGCAAAAACGTCCTTCTGGCAAAGGAACTATTCGAGCGCGGTTTTCTGTTCCTCTTTTATATGAAAAGCCAAGTCAAACTCGTTCATTGTAGCGGCCAAAGCCATTTCAAACAACTGGTGTTCGTCTATAGCCATCTTTCAATGTTTATTAAATGATTCCGGACGTCGCAGTGCTGTCGTCATCAGTTTAGCTCGCCTCTGGCCCGCCTACATCAGATACACCGATTTGATTGGTTCCCACAACTGCTTACGTATTGCAGTAACGTGCATCATTGCTCGATGCCAGAGTGTCTTGCAGAGACAATTCAAATTGTGCTCTCGGGAGACCTCTGGATTTCCAGGGTAAGATAAATGCACAATTGCAAGTAATAAATTCGGGATTTAAACTCATAATTTAGAGAAATAAAGTCAGAATTGCAAGTTTATATCTTTATTCTTTTTTCTCACAATTGTAACTATATATCTCACAATTCTGACTTAATTTCTTGGAATTGCGAGTTTATATCTTGGAATTCTGACTTAATTTCTCTGAATTGCGAGTTTATATCTTGGAATTCTGACTTAATTTCTCTGAATTGCAAGTTTATATCTTGGAATTCTGACTTCATTTCTCGGAATTGCGAGTTTATATCTTGGAATTCTGCCTTCATTTCTCTGAATTGCGAGTTTATATCTTGGAATTCTGACTTAATTTCTCTGAATTGCAAGTTTATATCTTGGAATTCTGACTTCATTTCTCGGAATTGCGAGTTTATATCTTGGAATTCTGCCTTCATTTCTCGGAATTGTGAGTTTATATCTTGGAATTCTGACTTCATTTCTCTGAATTGCGAGTTTATATCTTGGAATTCTGACTTCATTTCTCTGAATTGTGAGTTTATATCTTGGAATTCTGACTTCATTTCTCGGAGTTGCGAGTTTATATCTTGGAATTCTGACTTCATTTCTCTGAATTGTGAGTTTATATCTTGGAATTCTGACTTCATTTCTCGGAATTGTGAGTTTATATCTTGGAATTCTGACTTCATTTCTCGGAATTGCGAGTTTATATCTTGGAATTCTGCCTTCATTTCTCGGAATTGTGAGTTTATATCTTGGAATTCTGACTTCATTTCTCTGAATTGCGAGTTTATATCTTGGAATTCTGACTTCATTTCTCTGAATTGTGAGTTTATATCTTGGAATTCTGACTTCATTTCTCGGAGTTGCGAGTTTATATCTTGGAATTCTGACTTCATTTCTCGGAATTGCGAGTTTATATCTTGGAATTCTGACTTCATTTCTCGGAATTGCGAGTTTATATCTTGGAATTCTGACTTCATTTCTAGGAATTGTGAGTTTATATCTTGGAATTCTGACTTCATTTCTCGGAATTGCGAGTTTATATCTCACAATTCTGACTTAATTTCTTGGAATTGCGAGTTTATATCTTGGAATTCTGACTTCATTTCTAGGAATTGTGAGTTTATATCTTGGAATTCTGACTTCATTTCTCGGAATTGCGAGTTTATATCTTGGAATTCTGACTTCATTTCTCGGAGTTGCGAGTTTATATCTTGGAATTCTGACTTCATTTCTAGGAATTGTGAGTTTATATCTTGGAATTCTGACTTCATTTCTCGGAATTGCGAGTTTATATCTTGGAATTCTGACTTCATTTCTCGGAATTGCGAGTTTATATCTTGGAATTCTGACTTCATTTCTCGGAATTGCGAGTTTATATCTTGGAATTCTGACTTCATTTCTCGGAATTGCGAGTTTATATCTTGGAATTCTGACTTCATTTCTCGGAATTGCGAGTTTATAACTTGGAATTCTGACTTCATTTCTCTGAATTGCGAGTGTATATCTTCATTTCTCGCAATTGCAAGTTTATATCCTGGAATTCTGACTCTATAACTCACAAGTGTGAGTTTAGCAGAATTGCAAGTTTATATCACACAATTCTGACTTTATTTCTTTGAAATGTGAGTTTACATCTCACAATTCTGTGAGTTAAGTCACAATAACCTTTTTAAAAAAATTTATTCAGTGGCGGAAACAGGCTTTCATAGAAAATACTGCATAAACATCATATGCACTTGTTTGATAGTTTTATGATGTTTTTTTGACGCTTGGCAGCATTTGTTCACATATTTGAATATAATTAGGTGCATTCCGCTTTTAAAGGTGTTGATTGTTGATAATTGATGTGCAAATGTTACCTGGGGTTACTTTAGAGAGGGGAAGCAAAGCTCCAAACTCAGGTGAGGGGATGGAGCACAGTTTGGTGTTTTTATGATATCCATCCCACGGTCCCCCTGGTTGATCCTAAACACACACCAACATACATTAAACTTAAAGTTACCTTTCTGAGAACTAAAGCTTACATTCAACTCAGAACATTAAAACTTACCAGTAAAACTCCCACAAAAACTGCGGATGGAGCCCGGCTAGACAGTGGCCCGCAGAATTGGACGCTCCCGCGCTGGACGCACTCGTCCTGGATGAAACAGACTCTCTGCCCGATGGACAGTGGCTGTGGGACGCCAGGATTTGGGCTGGACTCCGCAGCACGTGACAGGATGTTGACGGGACTCTGGCCGTTAGCGGACGCCGTTTGGCTGGTCTGGTGCGGGTGGCGCTCGTGGTCGCCGGAGCTTCCGCTGCGGGACGATCGAGGGAGCGTGATCTCGCTGACTGGGAGGAAAAGGGCGCTGCCATCCGGACACGTGAACAGCTGATGCCCTTTATGGCTTCCATTGCCTTTACCGCGACCCGCTGCCCATCCCTGACAGAGACAACGACAGGCAGAGGAAGAGATGTGAGAAATATATTTTAGAATGAAACACATCTTTACAATTCTACATAAAAGCTAATATACTATTTCTTCATTAAATTATTATATTAAACTATGCAATTAAATTATAATTTAATTCTTAAAAATACTACAGGAAGAGGTAAGTAAAATATAATTAATATAATGAATAATATTTTTATAACATATTCTTTATATGTACCATTAGATTTTAAAAAAGTAATTCATTAATTATAGATATTTAATTAAAACATCTAGCAACTTTATAAAATGATAATAACTATTTTATTATAATTAATTATATATAGATTTAATCGCTAAGATTATAAATAAAAAAGTTTTTAGATATTTTGGAGGAAGAGATATAGAAAATATATTGTAATTATAAATAACATGTATTTATAAATTATAAAATTATATGTAATTCTAAAATAATTCAAATTATGTATTACAATTTATTAAATATATAATTTATATATTATATGTAATTATAATAATGTATATACAGTTATTTATATTAAACTGACGTCTGAAGTTTTTAAAAATATATTTTTTTATTTGTTATTTCTTATTAATACTTTTCAAATAAGTAGCAATAAGAATAATGAATTATTTATCTCTCTCTCTCTCTCTCTCTAGTTGGATAACAAGACAAAAAATATTGTTTAAAAAATACTGAAATAAAATACTTAATTACAAAAGCATCTTGGCCCGGTTTCACAGACAGGGTTTAGACTAAGCCAAGATTAGGCCAAAGTTCAATTAGGACATTTAAGCAATTTTCATAAACGTGGTTAGAATAAAAACATTACTGGTGTGCATCTTGAGACAAAACAAAGGCACTAATATATTTTAGGATCAATCGGTGCAATTTTATTTTAGTTGAAACAGCTCAGACTTACATGTTAGCCTAGGACTAGGCTTAAACCTTGTCTGTGAAACCGGGGGAATATGTTTAGAAATAAATATTTTACTATAATATATTATTTCTTATTGCTACTTTTAAAATCGTTGTTTCTTGTTTTCAGCAAACTATACTAAATCGATTTATTACTGAGTGAATTATTATTATTATCATTATTAATAATAACAATAATAACAACAATTATTATTATTATTATTATGTACTGTTATACTTTTTTATTATTAATTTGGTCCCACTTTACATTAGGTGGCCTTAACTACTATGTACTTACATATAAATTAATCATTTGGTACAATGTACTTATTGTGTACATACATGTTTTTACATTGTACTTATATATTTTAAAAAACCTATATTTAATTACATTCGTAATTAATTTCTGTAATTAACACTGTTGAACTAACCCTTACACCCTTAAACCTACCCAAACCACCAAACCTGTCCCTAACCTTACCCATATCCCACCTTTAAAGAAGCAAAAGTGTTTTGAAATGCAATATGACCACATCAAGTACATTGTACTTATTTTTTGATGTAAGTGCATAATAGTTAAGGCCACCTAATATAAAGTGTGACCATTACTTTATTTTTCATTAATTTATTAAAAAAACATTTGACCTGAAAAGGTACAACTGAAAAACAAGATTAAAAAATATTGATTAAAAAAAAAAAAAAAAAATTTAATTAACCTCTTGAAAAAATGTTTAGAAATGAATATTTTAATAATGTTTTTTAACTTCTTTTTGCTAATTTTAAAATCTTCTTTTCAACAAACTACACTAAATATATTTATTACTGAATAATAACTAATAATAACAATTATTATTTTTATTATTATGTACTGTTATCCTTTTTTATTATGATTTTTGTCATAAAATTTTTCATTCATTTATTTTAAATAAAATTTTCACCTCAAAAAGTATAACTGGAAAACAAGATAAAAAAATATTGATAAAGATTTTTTTTGTTTTTTCATTTTCAGTGTATTGTTCATGTAATGTGAAACTCACTTTCAGCTGAACACCAAAATAAATGGCGGAGCTTCCTCTGGCCATCGGCCCGCGGTAACGAAGCTCCGCCTCGGCGAGCTCTGATTGGCTGCGGTTCCAAATGACCCGCACCTCTGACCCCAGCGCTAAAGCAGCCATTCGCTGCAGAAACTGCGGCCTGGACAGCAGTTTGACGCGGATGTCGAGATCAGAAACGGGTTCGAGCAGACCGGCGAGATCAGCCGGAACTTCACTGAGAACCTGCCTGTCCACCTTCACCACGCAGCCATTATCGATCACCTGTGAGGAATAAAGTGTACTGTCACTTTAAGAACTTCCTCCCGAGGAAAAAACAACTTGTTCCGAAACATGAAAACAAACACGTGACAGTTTCAGCTGATAATGACAGTCGGGTCTCTCACCTTCACCCACAGGTAGTCTCCTCTAACGTTTCTGTGTCCTCCTCCGTCTTGATGCTGACACAGCTGCCCCCGCTGCAGGCGAATGGTTCCTTCCAGCTGGTCCTGCACTTTATGGTCGGACGCGACCATGTACATTTTGGGGGAGCGTCGTCTTCTACTGTGGTGCGCGTCGCCGGACATACTGATGCGAACACCTCCGAACCTGCGCGTCCACGAAACAGTAATAACACTTCAATGTGTTCCATTCAAGCACTTGTTTCATTTGAAACAATATTTGTAAACAATGAAAACAAAGTTTGAATCGAGTTCGCTTTGTTTCAAACTACGCGCAAAGCGACCCAAAAACATTTCCTGCTTCATCAAACCTGTCAAACCGCATCTGATCTCGGTTTTAACATCGTTTTGACTTCTAACACGTTGGCACAAACAACAAACCTTCACTTACCGACAAAGTCATCACCTCGGTTTGAAGTGCGACACTTTATCGCTCCCCAAAACACAATAATGCCTCACTTTCACCAAAGCAGGAAGCGAGATGACTGACGGCTGCGTCGACCAATCAGAGTGAAGAAATGTTGGCGGATGGGCGGGGCTTCGTTCTGAGGGAAATTCCGTTGTTGCGGTTTTTATTTTGGTATGAGTATTTTTTCATCTTCCGAGAATTCAAGGGTAAATAGTACATTCATTTTAAATGTATGTCTTATGTCAATATATATATATGATCTTATTTTATATTGTATTTATAAGGATATTACGAAAGTTTTAATGAGCCATTTAATAGTGATGGACAAAGATTAGATGAGAAAAAAATAATTTCATAAATGTTTTGTGTTCGCTCGCAAAACTTTTGGAATTTTCCACTGGCTAGCAAAACATTACAATATATTTAAAAAGCACTTAAGTAATTTATTTACGTAATCAGGATTATGTTTAAGTACTTGTAGTTAATTAGAGTAAATTGCATTTTAAAATATTCGTAATCAAACTACAGTTACGTTTTTATGGATTACATAATTACATATTATTTACAAAATAGCAATAAATTATTTATAATTTGTTATTCCCTAATTTCTCTTTTTTTATCTTTTACATTTTCCTTTACAAAATAGCCATTTGAGCATTTGGCATTTTATTTCAGTTATCAATCTGTAGGTTTTTTAACCATGTGTTTCCATGTCTTTAGAAAGCTTTAGTCTTTCAAACACACAATAAAATGCACAAATTCACAAATGTTACTTACCGTACCCCTGAGATTTTAAAATAAATATTTTAATAATTAAGTTTCACATTTGTATGTTTATTAGTTCTTTGGCGTTGAATATGGTCACATGACATGCAGGTAAATAAATAAAATATACTTTTTTGTACTTTTTTTTTTTTTGATGGATTTTAAAATTATTAATATTTCTTATGATTTAATTAGTTTTTCATTAAACTCACAAATGCCAGTTTGGGAAACTGTGACGTACTATAATATTTAATAATATTGTAATGTATAATGTGTAATGCACTTCTTGCTGTTAATAACAACAAATGGAATATATTTTCTTACTCTTCATATTTTTATGTCAATATGGTACAATATTATCTTATTTAAATCAATGTGATAAATGAGTAAAAGTAAAAGTAGTCTGATGATATTACCTAAAATGTGTAATGCAATGGATTACGTTACTAACTACAATTTTTGTCATTTAATTTGGCATCAGTAACGGATTACAATTTTCAAGCAATCTACCCAGCTCTAGTAATATATAAATATATAATTTCTGACAAAAAATAAATAAAAATAAATAAATAATAACCACAGTTTTTCAGGGGAATGTTTGTGTTTTGTCGAAAAAAAATGATGAGCAATCCCTAATTTCTCAGGCAACACATAAGTCGAAAAAATGAAGGCAAATGAAAACAGCTAAATCTGTACCATATTATTCAAGATAAGTATATTATTATTCTGTAAGTCAACTGTGTAAAATATAAGATGATGTACAGGTCTGAGGTGGGGCCAGTGCTTTAACTGCGTTAAAATATTTTAATCACGTTATTTTTTCATAAATAATTAAGTTAACGAGTTACACTGACAGCCCTAGATTTAAAGAATTAAAAAGTAATCTATTTTGCAAGAGTCAGGGATTTTATTTTCACAAATATGGTTAAATTTTTAAAGCTTTTTATAAAACTTTTTTTTTAATTCGTTTTTATACATAACATTCTACATTTTTTCACATTAAACATACAAAATATTACATACACTACCGTTCAAAAGTTTGGGGTCAATTGTAATAGTCTTTGAAGAAGTCTCTTCTGCTCATCAAGGCTGCATTTATTTGATTAAAAATACAGAAAAAATACAGTAATATTGCAAAATGTTTTTAGACTACAGAATAATGTTTTTTATTTGAACATACTATAAAATAGAATTTATTCCTGTGATGAAAAGCTGAATTTTGATCAGCTGTTACTCCAGTCTTCAGTGTCACATGATCCTTCAGAAATCATTCTAATATGCTGATTTATTATTAGAATGATCAATGTTGGAGAATATCAACAGTTGTGCTGACAAATAGTTTTTGGAACCTATGATTTTTTTTTTTTTTCAGGATTCTTTCATGAATAACTAGCTTAAAAAGTACAGTGTTTATTCAAAATATGAATATTTTATAACAATGTAAATTATTTATTATTAACTTTTAAAAAAACTTTTAATTATTAACTTAATACATCCTTGTTGAATAAAAGTATTAATTACTTCAATTAAAAAAAAAAAAAAAAAATGTACTGACTCCAAACTTTTGAACGGTAGTGTACATAGTAACAGCAATTATTAAATGCACAGGTGAAGAAAAATACAATAAATTCAATATAAAACCAAAGTCCTGTGTGAGTTTTAGAAATTTAGAAAAGTTTGCAACTTGTTTAAAAAAGTAGCTTAGCTTCACAAAGAAAAAACCTGCTGAAAAAGAACAACAAATGCTAATCTTCCCTCATGCAGGAGAGAGCGGGGTAAGTTGTCACACTGTTCATAACTCCAACACTAGAAGCTCTATCTCAAAAATTAAATAGCCACTTTGTGTGACTTCTTCTTCTATAGTCAACCTCCTGTTCACATGTGCTCAAGACTGCTCTAATGTGGGGTGAGCGCAATTTTTTTTTAATTTTTTGTCCTAAAAAGTAAAAAAAACATCACTTTACGTTTTCTTCAGTACAACTTTGTTAGGTATAGATGTTGCACAAAATAGAGGAGACAGTAACATGTCTTTTGATACTTTAGCTGACGTGCTATGTTGAGCTAACCCTGACATTTAGTCAACATTAGCATACATGTCAGTTTGGGGCAAGTCGTCACATGTGACAACTTGCCCCAGTGCAAATGCATGCTCAAAAAACAGATGGGCCCATGATGCTGAGTCTGATTAATCAGATACAGGGCGTCTGTTTTGTTCAGAGGTTAAAAATATTAAGTTAAGCAAGTTATTTGCAGCATTTCATTCAGTTTTCATGGATTTATGTGCAAGCCAGAGAACATTTGAGTTTAAAGTTCAAAGCAAAGTTGTCTTGCCACTTAATGTTTTGATTGAAATGTGTATTGGATTGAAATAATAGTTTTTTTTCCAAATTCTCTAGGCATAATTGTTCATATTTCCAGTATGTTAGTAGCTATATACGTCAAGCCAAAACAAATTCTAACCAAGTGTGCTACACACAACCTGGGGTGAGTTCCCCAAAAGCATTGTTAGCTAACTATGGTCATTAATTCCATTGAACTCCATTGGTAATGACAGAACTTGCAACCATAGTTGCTTTTGGGAAAAAAAACACCCCTGGTTAGTTTGCAGTAGAAACAGAAATGAACTTTTCCAATTAGTTTCAATTGTTTTTTTTTTTTGTTTTTTTTTTTACCTAATTAAATATATGCATCATATTTTGTGTCAAATTCTTACATTTAATCAACAAATTCAAAGAGTAAGACACTAAAGGGCTGTTACTAGTCAAATGAAATCAGTATTTGTGTTTGCAATGCAGAGGTGGCACCAGTAGGTGGCAGCATGTAACCAATTCGCTCAATAGGGATGATTCATTCAGTTAAGAAACACTTGAGGATGGTTGAAAAGGTTAATCAGCAAGACATTACAAAATTCATGTCAGATATTATGACTGTTTTGAACCTGTTAAGAAAGAAATTGGGAAATAGAAATGGCTAAGGAATGGAAATTTGCTCCTTTTAAGGATAGTAGAGAACCAAAACAGGCTTTAAAGTCATCAGTATAGAACAAACTATTCATTTCCCTTCATAACTCACAGACTACTTGAAATACACCAGTCATCTTTTGATACAAGAAACAACTATAGGTGTACTAATTAATAATACAATTTATATATTGTCACTAATAAAGACAGGACTATAATGTTAAATTAAATGCAAGTTTGAGTGTTACAACCGTCCCCTTTGTGTGGGTGATTGAAACAGTGTTTAGGGGCAATTGTAACACAGAACAATAAGTCATATTAAACCACTGTATCTAAAAATAAAAGCCTTCCTCAAAGTAACCACTTTACTGAAGACATAAAAGAGGTTGAAATCAGATTGATTAATAATATTACTTTTTCCAAGTACTTTTTAATAGACAGTAAAATATCTGAGTTACTTTTCCCCCATTTATTGATTAAAAGCTCTCCTGTCTCCATGTTGAGAGAAATTGTGAGTAAGATGTTCCTTTAGTTCTAGAATAAATGAACATGCATTAATTCATCTCACTCACTAGAAAACAGATACAGTGTTCTTCAAAATGAATAAAAACACTGAAACTCAACGCAAACCTGCAATAATTAAATATGTTCAATAATACAAATATCCTTTATGTATTTAATCCCATTTTATTAACCGATGTCTTTGCTGCCGACCTTCGATGATCCAATTCATCCAAACTAATAAGCAGAAATTACTCAAGATAATCTAACATTTGTTTTCCTTTTTTTATTGCTGAAGAGTTGACATTTGTTCTTCTGCGGTCTACTGTACAGACGGAGATTTACTTTTCTCTAAACCTGAGGCTTTTGTTATGAAAAGGCTTTTACATTTGACAAACAAACAACTTTTTATATTAAAAACAATGAAGCAAGCCCTGCCCAGATTTAAAAAGTAACGCAGAAGTAACATAACGCTTTACTGTCCATAAAAAGTAACTAAGTAACGGAATTAGTTACTTTTTTAGGGAGTAACTCAATATTTAATGCATTACTTTTAAAAATAACGTTCCCCAACACTGTGTACCATATTAATCAATATGGCTTAAAAAAGGATGTAATTTTTAATTTCTTACATTTTTTTCCACACCATATGAATTTAGTAGGGCTGTCAGTCGATTAAAATGTAAATTTTAAAATCGAATTAATTGCAAAATAAATTTGACTGTAAACATTACAAATTGTAGCTTTAGAAAGAAATATTTTATTTGATTCAACATAAAATTTATTAAACAAACACGTAGGCTGCAACGGCCTAACGTACACTATGGAGCATAAAAGAAGATAATCTGAGAAACATCTCAGTATGACAGCCTCAAAATACGGCCTAAAATTATGTTCCAAAAAAGAAAGGTTTGAAATGACATGACGATGAGTAAATGATGACAGAATTAATGTTTTGGGCGAACTATACCTTTAATGTTTTTATTATTTATTTGTAATGAAATGATACTCTAAATAAGAAACTAAATCTGCCAGCAGGTGGCAGTAAATTCGATTTGAAAACGGCTGATTCATTCAGGAATGATGTCAATGGCCTTTGAATCATTGATTCACACGATTCGTAAAATATTTTATTTGCGTTATTTTTTCATAACTAATTAATTATGTTAACGAGTTAAACTGACAGCACTACAATTTAGGAATTAAAAAGTAATCTAATTTTGTGAGAGTTAGCGACTTTATTTTCTACTCTACTTTCTTAGTCACAAATATGGTTACATTTTAAACATAAAAAAAAACAGCTTTTTATAAAACACTTTTTTAAAATAAATTTTATACATAACGTTATACGTTCTTTCCTTTCACATTTAACATACAAAATATTAAATACATATTAACAGCAATTAATAAATACACAGGTGAAGAAAAATACAAGAAATTCAATATAAAACTAAAGTCGTGGGAGTCTGGAAAATTAGAAAAGTTGGCAACTTTGCATTGTTTAAAAATATAGGTTAGCTTCATAAAGAAAAAACCTACTGAAAAAGAACAACAAATGCTAATCTTCCTTCATTTCTTAAAGTACTTGAATTGGTTAAATCTAAGTGCTAACTAGTTCAGTTCTCTGTAGGGTCACCACTAACTTTCACAGCAGACAGAGGATGTTTGGGTGAGTCTCCTTAGATGATACCGCAGAGGACCTAAGTGAAACACTCATCACAATCTCATCTCAACATGTCAGATGGATGTTAAGCGTTCTGGACTGAATGCTCGGTGTTGATGAAGTACGTGGTCAGCTGTCCTTTGCCCTTCACGTTGATCACTCCTCTCAGAGTCACACTGTGGCCCAGCATTTCAGCCACCTGCGCCGTCTCCTCTGTCACCTGAAAACAACATTCATCTGATGTCAGATCTGTATTTGTCTCATTGGACCCTACAAATTGATATTTACACCTGATACTGTTAAACCATACATCTTAAATGTGTTTCAACTTACTCTTAGACTTTTTAATTAAATGTTAAACAAGCTATTTTGATACTATGGATTTAAAAGACTTGACATGGATCACTCCAATGCAGTGTGGGCATCAGCAAAGCTTTATTGGGGCCTTGAGATGACTTAAAAGTTATTTGCTTTAAGTTGCAAATCTTTTGCGTTTCCTAGAGAAACTGCGATCTGTCATAAAAACACTGAAACATATTTATGTAAGCCTTTTATTTATTTTAGTTTCTCTGGGAGCTTACAGAAATTCTGAGAACAAATGCAAAATTCTCGGGGATGTAAAAGTTTGCAAACAACTGACAAATGTATTCCCTGAGAAGGGAATGAGATGCTGCGTCCTCTAGGGGTCGCTATGCTAGAGGAAACAGCTCAATGTTCCCTCGAAAGGGAACGTCTCAGGTTACGTAAGTAATTATGGTTCCCTGAGAAGGGAATGAGACACTGTGTCCTCTAGCATAGCGACCCCTAAAAGACAAGTTAAGAAAAATACAAGAAATTCAATATAAAACTAAAGTCATGTGGGACTTTAAATTATTTGCAAAAAATAGTTTCCAAATTATTAAAAAAAAATGCAAATTTCTCAGAACACAACATATCTGTGAACAAATGCACATTTCTTGGGGAATGCAAAAGTTTTGCAAGCAAATTCAAATTTCTCAGGAATGTAAACATTTTGCAAACAATTGACAATTTATTGTGGAATGCAAAAGCATTCAGGGAACTTATATGTTATCTTACAGAACTTTTGAGAACAAATGCAAATTTCTCAGGGATGTAAAAGTTTGCAAACAACTGACAAATGTATTTACAAACAAATACATATTTTTCAGAGAGTGCAAACTATTTTCAAAAATATTGAAATTGTCTCAGGTTACGTATGAAACCATGGTTCCCTGAGAAGGGAATGAGATGCTGCGTCCTCTACGGGTCGCTATGCTAGAGGAAACAGCTCAATATTCCCTCGAAAGGGAACGTCTCAGGTTACGTAAGTAATTATGGTTCCCTGAGAAGGGAATGAGACACTGTGTCCTCTAGCATAGCGACCCCTAAAAGACAAGTTAAGAAAAATACAAGAAATTCAATATAAAACTAAAGTCATGTGGGACTTTAAATTATTTGCAAAAAATAGTTTCCAAATTATTAAAAAAAAAATGCAAATTTCTCAGAACACAACATATCTGTGAACAAACGCACATTTCTTGGGGAATGCAAAAGTTTTGCAAGCAAATGCAAATTTCTCCGGAATGTAAACATTTTGCAAACAATTGACAATTTATTGTGGAATGCAAAAGCATTCAGGGAACTTATATGTTATCTTACAGAACTTTTGAGAACAAATGCAAATTTCTCAGGGATGTAAAAGTTTGCAAACAACTGACAAATGTATTTACAAACAAATACATATTTTTCAGAGAGTGCAAACTATTTTCAAAAATATTGAAATTGTCTCAGGTTACGTATGAAACCATGGTTCCCTGAGAAGGGAATGAGATGCTGTGTCCTCTACGGGTCGCTATGCTAGAGGAAACAGCTCAATGTTCCCTCGAAAGGGAACGTCTCAGGTTACGTAAGTAATTATGGTTCCCTGAGAAGGGAATGAGACACTGTGTCCTCTAGCATAGCGACCCCTAAAAGACAAGTTAAGAAAAATACAAGAAATTCAATATAAAACTAAAGTCATGTGGGACTTTACATTATTTGAAAAAAATTGTTTACAAATTATTTAAAAAAAAAATGCACATTTCTCAGAACACAACATATCTGTGAACAAATGCACATTTCTTGGGGAATGCAAAAGTTTTGCAAGCAAATGCAAATTTCTCAGGAATGTAAACATTTTGCAATTTATTGTGGAATGCAAAAGCATTCAGGGAACTTATATGTTATCTTACAGAACTTTTGAGAACAAATGCAAATTTCTCAGGGAATGTAAAAGTTTGCAAACAACTGACAGTTTCAAAATATGCAAAAGTATTTGTGAACAAATGCAAATTTCTCAGAGGATGCAAAATATTTTTTTGAAATATTGAAATTGTCTCAGGTTACGTATGAAACCATGACCCCTAGAAGATGCAGTTCGATGTTCCCTCAAAAGGGAAATATAAAAACAGTGAAATAGTACATAACATATAATTACTCCCAACTCCTATTTCAATAACCAGTTTCTGAGGGAAATGTTTGCATTTGCAAAAGTTTTTTAAAAAAGGTTTTGAAACGCAAAAACAATGCAATATAAATATTAGTACAATATTAATCAATTAATCTAACTTTGTTAGAGTCACTTTTAAGCCTATTTTGTTATAATTATTTTCTATTCTACTTTCTTAGTCACAAAAAATGGTTACATATTAAACTGTTTTTTTTTTTTACAATATTATACACTTTTCACATTAAACATACTAAATATTAAATATATATTAACAACTATTAATAAGTGTACAAGTTATGGACAATACAAGAAATTCAATATGAAACTAAAGTCATGTGGGAGTTTGGAAAAATATTTGCAAAACGTTTTCTCAGAAAAACAAATGAACAAATGCATATTTCTTCGGGAAAACATAAGTAAAATTAAAATTTCTCAGGAATGTAAACGTTTTGCAAACAACTGACATTTTCTTGTGGAATGCAAAAGCATTTGCAAAAAATTTCTCAGCAAACAGCACCTTTTAAATGACCATATTAATCAATGACTTAAAGTGCTCTTTTGAAAAAATTATTAATGCTAAATAATTAAAATAAGTTTAAATGACTAAAAATTAAGATATTTATGGCAATTCTTTTTTCGTCCTGAAAAATCCTGGATATATGATGAAGCCTCATTATAAAATTGTGATGTCTAAATAGTATATTTATAAAAACCTTATAATTTCTACGCTAAGCTAAAATCTTTCTCCATAATCCTTGTGCGAAAAAAAAAATGAACAACTAGGAATGTCATGAGGCCTGTGAACATTTGCATGGACAATATGGAGTCAGAAAGCTTGAGAACCTCCGAGGTTCGCATCAATCTAAAATATTAAATGCAGTTTAATCAAACGACAGATTTTATTTATGTTCTTGTATAAATAATTAAACTGTCTGAGTTTGAGCTGCAGAAGATTTCTGAGGTTTACACAGAAATGCTTCCTTTAGTTCAGCCACAGACAGATTGTGAAGGCGCTCACCTGGATTTTATCTAAGACTCCAGTGCTGTCCATCCTGCTGGCCACGTTAACCGTGTTTCCCCAGATGTCATACTGAGGTTTATGAGCGCCGATGACGCCTGCGATCACAGGACCGTGATTTATACCTGAACACAACACCAACAACAAACACAAGTCAATTTATGTTAGATATTTTAGATATTTTATTCATGTTTCTGAAAGAAGTATTTTCTGCTCATCAAGACTGATCCAAAATACAGTAGAAAATTATGAAATATTATTACAATTTAAAATAACTGTTTTCGGTGTGAATATAGTGTAAAATGTTATTTATTCCTGCGAATCAAAGCTGAATTTTCAGCATCATTACTCCAGTCTTCAGTGTCACATGATCTTTTAGAAATCGTTCTAAAATACTGATACTGAACATCTCTGATTATTATAACTTTGGGGTAAGTAAGAAAAAAAAGATACTTTTATTCATCAAAAACACAATAAATTGATCAAAAGTGACAGTAAACGCATTTATAATATTACAAAAGATTTCTATTACAAATAAATGGTGTTCTTTTGAACTTCCTATCTATCTGTGAATCCTGAAAAATAAAATGTATGACAGTTTCTACAAAAGTATTTGTTTTCAACATTGCTAATAACCAGAAATGTTTGTTGAGCAGCAAGTCAGCTTATTACACTTAAAAATAAAGGCACTTCACGATATTTTTGTCTAAATACTTCTATAAAGAACCTTTAACATCTGAAGCACCTTTCTGTTTCACAAAAGATTCTTTGTAGCGAAAAAGGTTCTTTAGATTATAAAAAGGTAAGAAAGAGATGGTTCTTTGTGGAACCAAAAATGGTTCTTCTGTGGAACCTTTTAAAGCACCTTTATTTATAAGAGTCTAGAATCATGTGAAGGATCATGTGACACTGAAGACTGGCATAATGATAAAAATTCAGCTTTGATCACAGAAATAAATTACATTTTAATTGATACTTAACATAGAAAAACACTTTTTAAAATTGTAAAAATATTTCACTGTTTTTACTGTATTTTAAACAAATAAATAAAGCCTTGGTAAGCAGAAGAGATTGCAGAATCTTAAAGGCAGACACAGCAGGCAAAAACGCTGCTTTTTCATGCACCTATCAAGTTTGAGATTTTGGTCTTTTTGGTTTTTCATAAAGTGTTTTCTTTCAGACTAGCGGAAAGAAAATACCCCCAAAACACTGTTAAGTTGTCTCCTTTATAGCACTTTATCTATTTGTGTCAATAGATTTCAATTACAATACATATTTTTAAAGGCTGTTTTCTCAAAATGAGTTTTTTCTCCTACACTGAGCCATAAATCTCCACTTCAGTAGCACTTACACACACCACACTTTACATTTCTATTCCTGTCTATATCCTGAAGGTTTTTACAGAGGGGTTTGTTCATATATAATTTGCTTGATTTTATTATAAAAATATATAGTGTTTCCTGTCTGTTTTTTTTTTTTTTTTTCCTGAATTATGTTGTGATGAAATGAGACCCAAAATCCCCTCTGGAAAAACATTTGACTCTAATATGTCAAAAAAAATAAAATAAAATAAATTAAACAAGAATTTTGAAACTGTTTCGATTTTTGTACTAGAAATGTATGCAAATTAGCGCATATTTAATTAAATAATGGATCATTTGCATATTTAAACCTAACATTTTAGAAAACTTGTAATACAAAAAAGTGTTTGCAATTATCAATGTGTAATCAATCAACTGAATAAGCAAAGTGATAACTATTAGTTCATTTTTTTACCCTATTCATCTGCAGTGTCTCACCTTCATCAATTAAATTTATTTAAATAAATTTAATTAAATGAATAATGTCTGTGTTATACCGATTCTCAGTTTAAAGCTGTTAAATGAATGCATGTTGATGTTTTCCAGTCTCCCCATCAGAGCGATGGCAAAGTCCAGCATGCTGCGGACATGACTGTAGGACGTGTCGCTGGTCTGTGAACGGAAACAACAGATCAAAACCCTCGCATGTGAATTTACATACATGCAAAACATGTCCTAAAACACACTAGTGCCTTACTTGTCTCTCCTCTGTTACGGAAGGTTTGGTCAGTCCAGCCGCCGCCATGTAGGTGCTGCCGATGGTCTTGATCTTTTCAACAGCGCTGAATTTGGGCTTGTTAAGGAGCTGTAAGAGAAGATTAGGAGGCAGGTGGGTTAAAACAGCCACAAACAGATGGACAAAAAGACATCGGAGGGACATCCACCTCATCAAAGTCTGAAATGATCTCGTTCAGGAAGCGAAGGCACTCCAGTCCGTCGTTGTTGACGCTGCTCTCGTTGTAAAACTCCTTGAAGAAATGCGGCACGGACGCGAACATCACGCAAACACACTCGCACGACTTACTGTACAAGTCCTGAAACACACACACAAACACAAACACAATCAGGACTATCACAGAAAACAAATTCACATCATATTTAATCTATCAGGCTTTTATGGCTCATATAGCCTGAAATAAATTCAGAGAATCAAGCACAGCCAAGCCGCTTCAGTCCAGTAAGTGTTTATCTGAAAATATTACTAGTTATTCTGATGTTTACTTATTTTAAAAGCTCTAAACACTTTACTGACTGATGTTTCAGTGCACTTCCTGCAAATATGGGACAAAATAATAGGTCTGTGCAGTTTCACATGGTTAGTGCAAATTGTCACATGACCAGATCAGTTTATGAGACGATGATGGTTGCATGAAAGCTCCAAAACGAGTATGTTAACATAAAGATATGACAAAGATTCTCTCTAATATGTTCAGTTTTGTTGAGTGTTGTCATAGGAGGAGTAAACATGTTGACGGTCACATTATTGACTGGTGGGACAACAGTGAACTTAGAAACACAATATAAATCCAATGCAGTCGTTAGTGAAGACTGCACTCAAATGTTGCAATGATAAAATATTGCTCTAAATCAAAAGTTCAAATGTTACAATGTCACAATATTCATGTTGCAATACTGTTAGCACTAATAGAACAACTTGATGATATATGTTACAATAAAGTAACGATTTTGAAAAATGTTGACGATTATATTTTCTTGCATAAATATGTTAATTTGGTATACACATTATCCCACTGGTCACAGTTGTGACCAACTATAAGACAATTTTTCAGACACTTTATTTTTAAAAAATTGCTAAAAATAAGTATTGAATTTTTCAAAGGGTTTCTAATGACAAATCAACTGGATATATTCATGTCTAGGAAAAAACTGGGATTAAATGGAATTCAATTAATAGAAATAAGTAAAGATTTGACAGCAAAAAGACTCAGAAGCAGTGTTGGGGTAATGCAAGTAACACAAGTTACGTAATAATATTACTTTTTCCAAGTAACTAGTAAAGTAACACATTACTTTTTAATTGACAAGAAAATATCTGAGTTACTTTTTCAAATAAGCAACGCCAGTTACTTTCCCCCCTCATTTATTGATTAAAAGCTCTCCTGTCTCCATGTTGAGAGAAATTGTGAGTAAGATGTTCCTTTAGTTCTAGAATAAATGTGAACATGCATTAATTCATCTCACTCACTAAAAAACAGATACAGTGTTCTTCAAAATCAATAAAAACTGTGAAATTCAACACAAACCTGCGATAATTAAATAATAATACAAATATCCTTTATGCATTTAATCCCATTTTATTAACTGATGTCTTTGCTGCCGACCTTCGATGATCCAATTCATCCAAACTAATAAGCAGAAATTACTCAAGATAATTGAACATTTTTTTTTTTTTTTTTTTTTTTTGCTGAAGAGTTGACTTTTTTCTTCTGTGGTCTACTGTACAGATGTCAGTTTACTTTTCTCTAAACCTGAGGCTTTTGCTGTGAAAAGGCTTTTACATTTGACAAAAATACAACTTTTTATATTAAAAACAAACAAGCAAGCCCTGCCCAGATTTAAAAAGTAACGCAAAAGTAACATAACGCATTACTTTGCATAAAAAGCAACTAAGTAACATAATTAGTTACTTTTTAGGGAGTAACTCAATATTGTAATGCATTACTTTTAAAAGTAACTTTCCCCAACACTGCGAAGAAGCACCAGCTGAAGGTGTACAATTTGTACAATTACAAAAAACAGCTTTCACTGGATTAAAAAACGAAAGAAGCATGGAGTGGATTGTGTGTGAAACAGACAAATTTTCATCTTGTTGATCATTTAGAGATATTTATGTATCAACATTCATAGATGTCAATAATATGCCTCTAGGTGGCGCAGTTGAGTCAAAGAGCCTCATGTGTGAGTGTTTGACCTGGTTCTGGATGTCTTTGCCGATGAAGAAGTCTGTGACGTGTTCCGGCAGTAAGTTCTGCAGCAGGAGTCTGTTGACGTTCTTGGTCGTCTCCATTTCCTCCGTCTCTTTCTTAAAACACTTCTCCAGCAGGAACTCTGTCCGAGTGCCCAACTCGTCCTGAATTGTATTAAATATACACACAGATTGATCAAATGACACCGGCTGAATTATGTTAAAGACACATCTCCTATATGTCATCTTTGAGAAAACATGAAAAAGATATGCATTTGAGAAACGTTCCACTAAAATTATCTTGTGGATTTGTTATTTTGAGGTGTAAAACTAAAGTGTCACCTTATTATCATCATCATACCACTAAAGAAATTATTAATATATATTTTCAATTAGTTTTTATTTTATATTTTCCATTTTTATTGTAACTTTAAAGTTTAATTTGTTGTCTTTTCATCATTTCTTTTTTTAAAATGTTAAGTACATCCCTAGTGAGAAAAGAAAATACTAAAATACATTTGTAATACATTTATTTTGTGCTAAGTATATTACTAAACATTATATATATATTTATGTGCTTAATAAAAATTCAATTCTTAATTTTGTACTTAATGCACTTTAATTGTGCCCAACTAAAGATATACTTCAGAATATCTGATTGTGCTGAAGTGAAACTATTGCAAATATATTTCAGGTACACTTTAAAGACTATAAGGTCCTGCAATCCTTATTAATACTGATATTAAAACACATTTCAAGGATAATATTAAGAAATGTGTATTGTGGAGTAAAAAAAAACTCCAAAGAAAGTTTAATTATAATTATATATCAGTAAGTCTTAAATTATATGTTAATAAATGTATTAATGGTTTTGAAGTATACTTAGTATGAAATAAATCTATTTTAAATAAATCACGTCAAAGAGTTTTTTCTTTTAAATTAGGGATATAGTTTTTATTCATTTTCATTTTCAGTTTCAGTTTAGTTTATTTCAGTTCTAACTGTTATTTTAGTACATCAGGTTAAACTAAATAAAATTTAGAAATGTTCCCTTTGCAATTGGCTGCAATAAAATAATGTTTTATATATTTTAATTCAGTGAACATTTATTTTAATTGTAAAAACATATTGTATAATAATAAATCTTCATATATTGGCTCTGCTATCTAGTGTAAATTTTGTATAATTGATATACTATTATTAGAATTTATGTTCTACATTCTGTGGCTCTCAAAATATGTATATAATACAACTTTTAGTTTTACTTCTGATTAAACTAACTAAAATTAGAAATGTTGCAACTAGCTGAAACAGAAAGTTTTTCTATTTACATTCATTTTTTATTTCTAGTAATGAAAATGTTTTTTAATGGTTTTATTTTACCTTTAGATGACTATAAACAAGTTGAAGATTATCCTGTCATCAGCTGATCAGCATATCTCAGTAAATATGATATAACTTTATTTATAATGTGTGAATCAGTTGCAGTAACACCCATTATTCGTGACAGCTAAAGGAGGCAACGCCAATTTAAAGACAAAAACTACAATGTTTAGGGAAGTGGTTAGTCATCTGGACAAGTTACGTTTTGTAAACATCCCTATTACTGAATATATCATGTAAAACACACTAATAACCACACACACACACACACACACACACACACACACACACACATACTCTTACCTGTCGCACAAGAATAAGGGAAATAATGTAGAAAATGACCAGCCAAATGCCAGACATGATTTTGGGCTCCTTAAGAACTCCCGGCCTAAAACACACACACACACACACACACACACACACACACACACACACACACACACACACACACACACACACACACACACACACACAAACACACACACACACAAACACACACACACACACACACACACACACACACACACACACACACACACACACACACACAAACACACACACACACACACACAAACACACACACACACACACACACACACACACACACACACACACACACACACACACACACACACACACACAAACACAGTAAAATATTATGATAAATATACATTTCTGCTCAATTTATTTAAATTATACAACAAGCACAGTGTTTCTGGCACATGTTAGTGTTGCAATGCAAAAGAAACTTAGAAACAGCATCTGGACAAAGTCAAAAAATCAATACTGACTCGATTTAACGCTTGCAATAAAAATAAACTTTCTAGCATCTTACGTGCTGTTGCCGTTGTAGAGCTGTCTCATGTAGCAGTCAGATCGCGGAGCATAAACATGCAAGAAGAGCGCGAGATAAACCACCACAGCGAGAGTCAGGAGGAAGACTTTAACAGACACGCTCACACGAATGAACACAATCACGCCCAGCATCGCCAACAGACAGCAGTACAGATAATACTGCACACAAACACACAAAAGACAACATAACGTCATATTGTCAATACTAATGTAAATTATCATCTCTAGTGATCATTTATAATATAAGCTAAAAGCTTACCGGGACAGTGTAGAGATGTAGACTGTTCAGTACTGTTGCATTGTGGGAAACATTTAAACAGTTATCACCTGGAATAAAAACCTAGAAAACAAAGGGATAAAAGTCAAGACCTAAACAGATATAAAGAGAGAGTATCATTTGTGTTTGTGTGTGTGCATGTGGCATTATTATAATTATTATTCATTAACAATTTAAAATAACAACAACAGTTATTATTATTATTGTTCAAACTGATTAGATTCCTAAATACTTCACATGTAGACATTTATTGTGCTTAAAAACAATACATTTGATCTTAATCGAGCAGTTGTTAGAAC
>NW_027394276.1:12924684-12947841 GCF_049309525.1 Garra rufa
ATATATATATATATATATATATATATATATATATATATATATATATATATATATATATATATATATAACTGATCTTAAAATTATGGTTTTCAGATGTTTTGAAGAGATAACAGTAACGTTTGTTTTGTTGTCAAAGTCTGTCTTAATTTTTTATTATTATTATTTTATATTCAATAAATAACACTATGTAAATATTGTCTATCAATGAAGATAAATTGATCATGCTAAAAAGTTGTATTTTTTTAAATCTTTTGCTATGTGACTGAATAGGACAAGTTCATGGTACAGTTAAGTAAAAAATAAATAAAAAACGACAACTGCAAAATACGAACAATGAAAGACTTAGTGACCCTTTATATTTTCTCAAAATATCAGACTCTCAAAGATCAGACATATTTATGTAATTACAATACATATGTGCATTTTTTGTTCAAAGATGGTCTGTAGAATGGCTCTCTACTCTGTCACCCTCTCTGCCTCTCACCCCTCCCCCCTGCAATAATGAGCTTCTCTGTGCCTGACTGAACGCACACACATACTGTAGAGACATTCACCAGAGTGACAGCAGGTTTCTGAGTTATTTTTTTAATTTTCTTTAATTCATTGAAGCTTGTATAAAATTTATATTTCCAGCACTTGCTCAGAATGATTAGATCTCTGTGTGAAAAAAGTTTTAAAGAGTTTGGATGCTGCACTTTAAAGATATAAAAAATTAGGGTTATGTTTTTTACTACATCTTTAAAAAATCACCACGTCAACACCGTTCGAGATATCCAAAATCCGCTCGCAATTTAACATCTTCAGAATCTTCTCTTCATGTTAAAAAAGTTTGGTGTGAACAGCTGGTTGTTCTTAGGAGTAGTGTGAATTTGTTTACAGCCTGATTTTTCAAAAAATCAAATTCAAATCAAAATAGCCGGCTTTCTGTTGGTCTTAGCTAATGAGTTTGATTTAGAAAGTTGTCCAGATTGATGAGAGCAATATAAGTACAGAGTTTGGTGACTGTAGGAAAAACTAACCCCCCAACTTTTGTCAAAAGATGGCGCTATAGAGTGCCTGCTCCACGCCCATTTATGACCTTTTGCCAGTGTCTAACTATAATTAATATTGATGTGTGTGTTGAGTTTCATGAAATTCTAAGCATGTTATCTGCCTCGAAAAGACAGGAATGTAATTTTAAAGTTTGACACGTTGCCATGGCAACAGCATTTGATTTATCATCGACCCCTTTACATATTCTTATCGGCCGTGTTTTGACATGATTTTGATGAAGTTTAAAGAAAATCGATTAAAATTAAGAGGCTGATTTCAAAGCATTTTGAAAATGACACGTTTCCTGCTGCCAGTTGGTGGCGCTATAACTTTGACTCATAATAGTCACATTTATGGAATCGGCATCATACAAGGAACAAACTGGTGAAGTTCCATCAGAATCAGGCAATGTGTGCAACAGTTATTAGACACTTCCTGTTTCTCATTTCTCGCCATAACTTTGTCGCCTTGCCACGGCCAAACCGTTCGAGATATCAAAAATCTCCTCGCAATTTAGCGTCCCCAATGTCTTGAGATCATGCTGACCGAGTTTGGTGACAATCCCATGGAATTCCTGGGAGGAGTACGTTAAATTCCAGAGCATGCGCTTTTTAAACAGCCCTAAATATCTCACTTCCTGTTGCGTGGAGCCCATGACATAGAGTACAAAAGTTGTTCAGCTCGATGAGTTCTATATGTGTACCGAGTTTCATATCAATACGCGCAAGTATGTGTGCGCAGTACATCAAGTTTTCAAACTGTGTTCCAGGGGGCGCTGTAGAGGCCCTGAACCACGCCCGGGTCCCAGCCTCTGTGGCGTCCGGACGACGGCAGATTCTGACGTGTGTGCAAATTTTCAAGAGTTTTTGAGTATGTTAAGGCCCCCAAAAGTGCCCCAACGGTTGAAAAAAAATAAAAATAAAAAAAAAAAAAAAAAAACAAATAAGAATCCTTAGAAGAACAATAGGGCCTTCGCCCTTTTGGGCTCGGGCCCTAATAATTAAAGCTGCAAGCAGCGATGAACGGGCCCTCGCACACGGGCTCACCGCCGACCGGTGTCTTTAGGAACACAGCAAACGGTGGGCAGTATGCTTTTAATACAGTAAATGTAGGAAAAATAGATCAAAGTCACTTAAATGTGCCAAACTTCCTGCTGCCAGCTGGTGGCGCTATGCTATAACTGATTATTGGCATATAGATGTGTTCAGGCCAGCACTTTCATCAAACATATGAAGTTTGGTGCAGATTGACCTTGGTATGTGTGAGTTAGTGCAAGATATGATATATCCTGCTGCCAATAGGTGGCGCTATGATAATATCTGTATATTGGCCTTTAGATGTCTTCAGGCCAGGACTCTTACCAAACATGTGAAGTTTGAGGCAGATCAGACATTTTATGGCTGAGTTATAACAACTTTTATGTCCATGGCGAAACATCAAACTTTGTCAGGCCGCCATGGACACGCCCTTTAACGAAAACTCAAGATCTTCACAATTTAACATCTCTAAGGCCTCGAGATCAGACTGACCAAATATAATGTTAATATAATTAAATCTCTAGGAGGAGTTTGGTACAAGTCATTTCCTGTTGCCAACAGGTGGCGCTGTGATTATAATAGAATATAGGCCTTCAGATTGGTTCAGGCCAGGACTCTTATCGAACATGTGAAGTTTGAGGCAAATCGGACATTTTATGGCTGAGTTATAACAAGATTTATATCCATGGCGAGACCACGAAATTTGCCAGGCCGCCACGGACACGCCCTTCAACGAAAACTCAAGATCTTCGCAATTTAACATCGCTAAAGCCTTTTTATTAGACTGACCGATTTTGGTGTTGATCTGATTAAATCTCCAGGAGGAATTTGTTGCAGAGTACAGCATGACACTTCCTGGTGCCTGCAGGTGGCGCTATGAGTAAAACTGAATATGGGCATGTAGATGTCTTCAGGTCAGGAGTGTTATCACACATGTGAAGTTTGGGGCAGATCGGGCATTTTATGCCTGAGTTATAGCAACTTCCTTTTTCATGGCGAAACATCGAAATTTGCGAGGCCGCCACGGACACGCCCTCTGATGAAAACTCTAGATCTTCGCAATTTAACGTCACAAAGGGCTTTAGATTAGACTCACCAAATTTGGTGTTGATCCGAATAAATCTCTAGGAGGAGTTCGTTCAAGTATGACGCCTGAAAATGGCAAAAATGACACAAATTTTGCTAAGAAAATTAATAATAACCGACTTCCTGTTGGGTTTCGGATTTTGTCCCAGGAGGCTTTTTTGTAGGTATTGGTGAGTTACATGTGTGTACCGATTTGCGTGCATGTACGTGAATCACAGCTGAATGCGCACACCGCGGAACGTGTAAAGGTGGCGCTATTGAGCCATTTTGCCACACCCACTTCTGCAACCCATATCAGACGTCCATTTTCGCCAGGTTTGATGTGTGTGCAAAGTTTCATGAGTTTTCGGGTATGTTTAGGCCCTCAAAAATGCGATTCATTCCGGAGAAGAAGAATAATAATAATAATTAAAGCTGCAAGCAGCGATGAACGGGCCCTCGCACACGGGCTCACCGCCGACCGGTGGCTTTTGGAACACAGCTAATGGTGGGCAGTATGCATTTAACCCGGTAAAAATAGGAAAAATTATGTCAAAGTCACTTAAATGTGCCAAATTTCCTGCTGCCAGCTGGTGGCGCTATGCCTATAACTGACTATTGGCATGTAGATGTGTTCAGGCTGGCACTTTCATCAAACATATGAAGTTTGGTGCAGATTGACCTTGGTACGTTTGAGTTAGTGAAAGATATGATATATCCTGCTGCCAACAGGTGGCGCTATGATAATATCTGAATATTGGCCTTTAGGTGTCTTCAGGCCAGGACTCTTACAAAACCTGTGAAGTTTGAGGCAGATCGGACATTTTATGGCTGAGTTATAACAACTTCTATGTACATGGCGAAACATCAAACTTTGTGACGCCGCCACGGACACGCCCTTTAACGAAAACTCAAGATCTTCACAATTTAACATCTCTAAGGCCTCTAGATCAGACTGAGCAAATATAAAGTTGATATCATTAAATCTCTAGGAGGAGTTTGCTACAAGTCATTTCCTGTTGCCAACAGGTGGCGCTGTGATTATAATAGAATATTGGCCTTCAGATTTGTTCAGGCCAGGACTCTTATCGAATATGTGAAGTTTGAGGCAAATCGGACATTTTATGGCTGAGTTATAACAAGTTTTACATCTATGGCGAGACCTCGAAATTTGTCAGGCCGCCACGGGCACGCCCTTCAACGAAAACTCAAGATCTTCGCAAATAAACATCACTAAAGCCTTTATATTAGACTGACCGATTTTGGTGTTGATCTGTATAAATCTCTAGGAGGAGTTTGTTGCAGAGTACAGCATGACACTTCCTGTTGCCAGCAGGTGGCGCTATGACTATAACTGAATATGGACATATAGATGTCATCAGGTCAGGAGTGTTATCACACATGTGAAGTTTGGGGCAGATCGGACATTTTATGCCTGAGTTATAACAACTTCCTTTTTCATGGCGAAGCATCGAAATTTGTCAGGCCGCCACGGACACGCCCTCTGATGAAAACTCTAGATCTTCGCAATTTAACGTCGCAAAGGGCTTTAGATTAGACTCACCAAATTTGCTGTTGATCGGAGTAAATCTCTAGGAGGAGTTCGTTCAAGTACCACGCCTGAAAATGGCAAAAATGACACAAAATTTGCTGAGAAAATTAATAATAACCGACTTCCTGTTGGGTTTCGGATTTTATCTCAAGAGGCTTTTTTGTAGGTATTGGTGTGTTACATATGTGTACCGATTTTTGTGCATGTACGATAATCACAGCTGAATGCGCACACCGCGGAACGTGTAAAGGTGGCGCTATTGAGCCATTTTGCCACACCCAATTCTGCAACCCATATCAGACGTCCATTTTCGCCAGGTTTGATGTGTGTGCAAAGTTTCATGAGTTTTCGGGTGTGTTTAGGCCCTCAAAAATGCGATTCATTCCGGAGAAGAAGAATAATAATAAGAAACGGAGCAGATCCAATAGGGTCCTCACACCATCGGTGCTCGGGCCCTAATTAAAGCTGCAAGCAGCGATGACCGGGCCCTCGCCATATGCGCAGTCACCATCCCGATAGCATCAGGAAAACGGTGCCCAGTTGGCACATGCATTCTGTCATGTATCTGGTCTGTCTTCTCATCATGAACTCTTGCACACACATTCTGGACTGCAATCCCCATAAGCCACTGCACCAATCACTGCACACAGCTGCTCCTCGTTTTCCACCGAACTGATTGCTGCAAACACCTGTTTCACATTTACCCACATGCATTTAAGCCACTCACACACACAGCCACCTTGCAAAGTCTTATCGTTCCATATGGTCGTAATTCTAAGCGTTTTTCTCTGTGTTGGATTATCTGTGTATGACTCTGGACTGTGTACCCCGTTGACGATTCCTGCTTCCTGCCATTGCGACCATTCCCTGTCTATCGAACTGTTTCCCGGATTACCTACGTTGTTCCTGTTTTCTGGTGATTATTCTGGCCTGTTGACGATTCAAATAAATGCTGCAAATGGATCCGCACGTCTCAGTCTGACTCCATGTGACACATTCACAGTAACCCTCTGCCACTTTGGATTTAAAGTTTACAGAATTGAAAGGGTTAATTAAAATCAACACACAGACACATACACACAATATTTAAAATTTTGACATCCAGTTTAATTTGTTAACATTAACTATATTAGTTAACATGAACAATAATTAAATAGCATTTATTAATGTTAATTAATATTAAGCTAAAAAAAAGTATTCATATATTATTAAAAGGTACATTAGTACATTTATTTATATTTGTTAAAAATATTTGTGGGTTCATGTATTAATAATACATTATAAGGGTATTCTTAAGGCATTATAATGAATGCATAATAAATTATAAAAAACCTTATAATATGTTGTATCATCTCATGAGCATTCATAAGAACAGTTTTAATGTATTAGAATTTTTTTTTTTATTATAGCTTTTATGAGTATGATTACCTCCTCATAGTTATAATGTATAAGTCTCATATTTTGCCATCTTACTGATGTCACTTTACTTAAAGCATACAAAGATCACTTATAAGTAATAATAATAATAATTCTCAAATAGCCATAAGATCAGGTATCAGATCAGATGAATGTATAATATGATCAGTTTAATTATTTTGATGGTACCCGTTAGACAGCTTTTTATAAGTAACTCTGCAACTGCATGTCAGCTAGCAGTAATTATTATTTGTTGTGGTAAATATATGCTAACACTGTATTTAGACAGTTCCCCAAAAGACAAACTGATTATAAGTAACTTTGCAAGAACATGAACCTTCTACTTAGCCTAACATTAAACTAAGTCTACACTGTAAGGAGTGTTAGTTGGTGAGAGTTAGTTGTTAATAGTCAATAGAATAGAATATAATGTAAAAAATAAATCTAATGTGATATAGTCCATTACAAATGAAGTAGGTTTAAAATGGTGTCTACTGTGTGTTATAAATAATCATAATCTTAAAAGTTATAACCTCTAATATTTAAGTATTATAATGTATGATAATTGTTGTTATGAATATTCATTGGATGATATAATATACGTTTTTTTATAATGCATTATGCGTTCATTATAATGCCTTAGAAATACCCTTATAATAGGGGCTTCATAGAAAGTGTTACCAAATCAGTGAGAGACAAACAAAACATTTCATAATTTTTCATTAAAAAAATCACTAATTTTTTTATGCTTTTTAGTGTTTATTTTAAAAATAGGTAAAAGTATTGTGACAGTACAGTACATAACAACTCCAAATAAATCTATGCATTCGTTTCTTTGTTGCACATTGAGAATGAACAGAATAGGATTAGAGGTAAAAATATTCCTTATCATGCGAGGACCTCTGGTGTTCATCCCTTGTATTACAGTCTTCATTTCTCCCTCTCTCACTTCTGGATACTTTTAATGTTTTTGGGGCCTCTGAGCATGATACAATTTTGATACCAAGCGTATTTTCTAAGAATGATTTGTTCTTCATATATACAAAGTTTTGAAGAGTTGGTATTAGGCACTTTAAAGATATAGAAAAATTAATGCAACTTTTTTTACTGTGACTTTTAAAAAATCACCACATCAACACCGTTCAAGATATCCAAAATCCGCTCACAATTTAGCATTTTGAGTATATTCTTATCATGTTGACAAAGTTTGGTGTGAACTTCTTGTTTCTGCTTTGTTTAGTATGATTTTATTTACAGCCTGATTTTTCCAAAAATCCACATTCAAATAAAAATACCCAACTTCTTGTTTATTATAGCTAATAAGTGTTAATTAGAAAGTTGTCCGGCTTGATGAGACCAATATATGTACCGAGTTTGGTGACTGTAGGCAAAACTAAACCCCCAACTTTTGTCAAAAGGTGGCGCTATAGAGTGCCTCCTCCACGCCCATTTATGGGCTTTTATCAGTGTCTAAATATCATTAATACAGATGTGTGTGTTGAGTTTCATGAAATTCCAAGTATTTTAAGTGGCTCGAAAACGCAAAAAACTAAAGTTAAAGTTTGACACGTTGCCATGGCAACATGATAAAAGTTATCGATAATGCCCTTCACAGATTCTCATCGGCCGTGTTTCGACATTATTGGGATGAAGTTTCAAGCAAATTGAGTAAAATTAAGAGGCTGATTTAAAAGCATTTAGAAAACGTTGCGCTTTCTGCTGCCAGTTGGTGGCGCTATAACTTTAACTCATAATAGTCACATCTCTGTGATTGGCATCAGACGGTGAACAAACTGCTGAAGTTTGGTCAAAATCAGACAAAGTGTGTTAAAGTTATTGGATACTTCCTGTTTCTCATTTCTCGCCATAACTTTGTCGCCCCGCCACGGCCAAACCGTTCGAAATATCAAAATTCCCCTGGCAATTTTGCGTCCCCAATGTCTTGAGATCATGCTGACCGAGTTTGGTGGCCATCGGTGGATACACCTAGGAGGAGTATATCAAATTCCATTGCATGCGCTTTTTAGACATCCCTGAATAGCTGACTTCCTGTTGGGCGAAGCACTGACTTTGAGCATGAAAGTTGTTCGGCCCGATGAGTTCTATATGTGTATGAATTTTGATAAATGTAGGTCAACCGGTGTGTGCTCCAGTGTCCCTCAAAAGTAAAAATTTTTAACGCTGTGCCACGCCCCCCCCCAGGTGACCCCCCCATGTCAAAGTTTGTCCGGCCCTGATGGCCGCAGGTTCCAATGTGTGTGCAAAGTTTCAAGAGTTTTCGTGTATGTTAAGGGCCCCGAAATGACCCAAAACATTGATGAAATAATAATAATAATAATAATAATAATCCTTAGAAAAACAATAGGGCCTTCGCCCATTCTGGGCTCGGGCCCTAATTAAAGCTGCAAGCAGCGATGAACGGGCCCTCGCACACGGGCTCACCGCCGACCGGTGGCTTTAGGAACACAGCAAATGGTGGGTAGTATGCTTTTAATACAGTAAAAAAAGGAGAAATATGTCAAAGTCACTTAAATGTGCCAAATTTCCTGCTGCCAGCTGGTGGCGCTATGCCTATAACTGATTATTGGCATGTAGATGTGTTCAGGCCGGCACTTTTATCAAACATATGAAGTTTGGTGCAGATTGACCTTGGTTTGTTTGAGTTAGTGAAAGATATGATATATCCTGCTGCCAACAGGTGGCGCTATGATAATATCTGAATATTGGCCTTTAGGTATCTTCAGGCCAGGACTCTTACCAAACCTGTGAAGTTTGAGGCAGATCGGACATTTTATGGCTGAGTTATGACAACTTCTATGTCCATGGCGAAACATCAAACTTTGTCACGCCGCCACAGACACGCCCTTTAACGAAAACTCAAGATCTTCGCAATTTAACATCTCTAAGGCCTCTAGATCAGACTGAGCAAATATAAAGTTGATATCATTAAATCTCTAGGAGGAGTTTGCTACAAGTCATTTCCTGTTGCCAACAGGTGGCGCTGTGATTATAATAGAATATTGGCCTTCAGATTTGTTCAGGCCAGGACTCTTATCGAACATGTGAAGTTTGAGGCAAATCGGACATTATATGGCTGAGTTATAACAAGTTTTATATCCATGGCGAGACCTCGAAATTTGTCAGGCCGCCACGGACACGCCCTTCAACGAAAACTCAAGATCTTCGCAATTTAACATCACTAAAGCCTTTTGATTAGACTGACCGATTTTGGTGTTGATCTGTATAAATCTCTAGGAGGAGTTGGTTGTAGAGTACAGCATGACACTTCCTGTTGCCAGCAGGTGGCGCTATGACTATAACTGAATATGGATATGTAGATGTCATCAGGTCAGGAGTGTTATCACACATGTGAAGTTTGGGACAGATCGGACATTTTATGCCTAAGTTATAGCAACTTCCTTTTTCATGGCGAAACATCGAAATTTGCGAGGCCGCCACGGACACGCCCTCCGATGAAAACTCTAGATCTTCACAATTTAACGTCACAAAGGGCTTTAGATTGGACTCACCAAATTTGCTGTTGATCGGAGTAAATCTCTAGGAGGAGTTCGTTCAAGTACGACGCCTGAAAATGGCAAAAATGACACAAATTTTGCTAAGAAAATTAATAATAACCGACTTCCTGTTGGGTCTCGGATTTTGTCCCAGGAGGCTTTTTTGTAGGTATTGGTGAGCTACATGTGTGTACCGATTTTCATGCATGTACGTGAATCATAGCTGAAAGCGCACACCGCGGAACGTGTAAAGGTGGCGCTATCGAGCCGTTTTGCCACACCCATCTCTGAAACCCATATCAGACATCCATTTTCGCCAGGTTTGATGTGTGTGCAAAGTTTCATGAGTTTTCGGGTATGTTTAGGCCCTCAAAAATGCGATTCATTCCGGAGAAGAAGAATAATAATAATTAAAGCTGCAAGCAGCGATGAACGGGCCCTCGCACACGGGCTCACCGCCGACCGGTGGCTTTAGGAACACAGCTAATGGTGGGCAGTATGCTTTTAATACAGTAAAAATAGGAGAAATATGTGAAAGTCACTTAAAAGTGCCAAATTTCCTGCTGCCAGCTGGTGGCGCTATGCCTATAACTGATTATTGGCATGTAGATGTGTTCAGGCCAGCACTTTTATCAAACATATGAAGTTTGGTGCAGATTGGTCTTGGTATGTTTGAGTTAGTGCAAGATATGATATATCCTGCTGCCAATAGGTGGCGCTATAATAATATCTGTATATTGGCCTTTAGATGTCTTCAGGCCAGGACTTTTACCAAACATGTGAAGTTTGAGGCAGATCGGACATTTTATGGCTGAGTTATAACAACTTTTATGTCCATGGCGAAACATCAAACTTTGTCAGGCCGCCATGGACACGCCCTTTGACGAAAACTCAAGATCTTCACAATTTAACATCTCTAAGGCCTCGAGATCAGACTGACCAAATATAATGTTGATATCATTAAATCTCTAGGAGGAGTTTGGTACAGGTCATTTCCTATTGCCAACAGGTGGCGCTGTGATTATAATAGAATATAGGCCTTCAGATTGGTTCAGGCCAGGACTCTTATCGAACATGTGAAGTTTGAGGCAAATCGGACATTTTATGGCTGAGTTATAACAAGTTTTATATCCATGGCGAGACCACAAAATTTGCCAGGCCGCCACGGACACACCCTTCAACGAAAACTCAAGATCTTCGCAATTTAACATCGCTAAAGCCTTTTTATTAGACTGACCGATTTTGGTGTTGATCTGATTAAATCTTTTGGAGGAGTTTGTTGCAGAGTACAGCATGACACTTCCTGGTGCCAGCAGGTGGTGCTATGACTATAACTGAATATGGGCATGTAGATGTCATCAGGTCAGGTGTGTTATCACACATGTGAAGTTTGGGGCAGATCGGGCATTTTATGCCTGAGTTATAGCAACTTCCTTTTTCATGGCGAAGCATCGAAATTTGCCAGGCCGCCACGGACACGCCCTCCGATGAAAACTCTAGATCTTCGCAATTTAACGTCACAAAGGGCTTTAGATTAGACTCACCAAATTTGCCGTTAATCCGAATAAATCTCTAGGAGGAGTTCGTTCAAGTATGACGCCTGAAAATGGCAAAAATTACACAAATTTTGCTAAGAAAATTAAAAATAACCGACTTCCTGTTGGGTGTCAAATTTTGCTCCAAGAGGCTTTTTTGTAGGTTTTGGTGAGCTACATGTGTGTACCGATTTTCGTGCATGTACGTGAATCACAACTGAAAGCGCACACCGCGGAACGTGTAAAGGTGGCGCTATCGAGCCATTTTGCCACACCCACTTCTGCAACCCATATCAGACGTAAATTTTCGCCAGGTCTGATGTGTGTGCGAAGTTTCATGAGTTTTCGGGTATGTCTAAGCCCTCAAAAATGCGATTCATTTTGGAGAAGAATAATAATAATAATAATTAAAGCTGCAAGCAGCGATGAACGGGCCCTCGCACACGGGCTCACCGCCGACCGGTGGCTTTAGGAACACAGCAAACGGTGGGCAGTATGCTTTTAATACAGTAAATGTAGGAAAAATAGATCAAAGTCACTTAAATGTGCCAAACTTCCTGCTGCCAGCTGGTGGCGCTATGCCTATAACTGATTATTGGCATGTAGATGTGTTCAGGCCAGCACTTTGATCAAACATATGAAGTTTGGTGCAGATTGACCTTGGTATGTGTGAGTTAGTGCAAGATATGATATATCCTGCTGCCAATAGGTGGCGCTATAATAATATCTGTATATTGGCCTTTAGATGTCTTCAGGCCAGGACTCTTACCAAACATGTGAAGTTTGAGGCAGATCGGACATTTTATGGCTGAGTTATAACAACTTTTATGTCCATGGCGAAACATCAAACTTTGTCAGGCCGCCACGGACACGCCCTTTAACGAAAACTCAAGATCTTCACAATTTAACATCTCTAAGGCCTCGAGATCAGACTGACCAAATATAATGTTGATATCATTAAATCTCTAGGAGGAGTTTGGTACAAGTCATTTCCTATTGCCAACAGATGGCGCTGTGATTATAATAGAATATAGGCCTTCAGATTGGTTCAGGCCAGGACTCTTATCGAACATGTGAAGTTTGAGGCAAATCGGACATTTTATGGCTGAGTTATAACAAGTTTTATATCCATGGCGAGACCACGAAATTTGCCAGGTCGCCACGGACACACCCTTCAACGAAAACTCAAGATCTTCGCAATTTAACATCATTAAGGCCTTTATATTAGACTGACAGATTTTGGTGTTGATCTGATTAAATCTTTTGGAGGAGTTTGTTGCAGAGTACAGCATGACACTTCCTGGTGCCAGCAGGTGGCGCTATGAGTAAAACTGAATATGGGCATGTAGATGTCATCAGGTCAGGAGTGTTATCACACATGTGAAGTTTGGGGCAGATCGGGCATTTTATGCCTGAGTTATAGCAACTTCCTTTTTCATGGCGAAGCATCGAAATTTGCCAGGCCGCCACGGACACGCCCTCCGATGAAAACTCTAGATCTTCGCAATTTAACGTCACAAAGGGCTTTAGATTAGACTCACCAAATTTGCCGTTGATCCGAATAAATCTCTAGGAGGAGTTCGTTCAAGTATGACGCCTGAAAATGGCAAAAATTACACAAATTTTGCTAAGAAAATTAAAAATAACCGACTTCCTGTTGGGTGTCAAATTTTGCTCCAAGAGGCTTTTTTGTAGGTATTGGTGAGCTAGATGTGTGTACCGATTTTCGTGCATGTACGTGAATCACAACTGAAAGCGCACACCGCGGAACGTGTAAAGGTGGCGCTATCGAGCCATTTTGCCACACCCACTTCTGCAACCCATATCAGACGTAAATTTTCGCCAGGTCTGATGTGTGTGCGAAGTTTCATGAGTTTTCGGGTATGTCTAAGCCCTCAAAAATGCGATTCATTTTGGAGAAGAATAATAATAATAATAATAATAATAAACGAAGCAGATCCAATAGGGTCCTCACACCATCGGTGCTCGGGCCCTAATTAAAGCTGCAAGCAGCGATGAACGGGCCCTCGCACACGGGCTCACCGCCGACCGGTGGCTTTAGGAACACAGCAAATGGTGGGTAGTATGCTTTTAATACAGTAAAAATAGGAGAAATATGTCAAAGTCACTTAAATGTGCCAAATTTCCTGCTGCCAGCTGGTGGCGCTATGCCTATAACTGATTATTGACATGTAGATGTGTTCAGGCCACCACTTTCATCAAACATATGAAGTTTGGTGCAGATTGACCTTGGTATTTTTGAGTTAGTGAAAGATATGATATATCCTGCTGCCAACAGGTGGCGCTATGATAATATCTGAATATTGGTCTTTAGGTGTCTTCAGGCCAGGACTCTCACCAAACCTGTGAAGTTTGAGGCAGATCGGACATTTTATGGCTGAGTTATAACAACTTCTATGTCCATGGCGAAACATCAAACTTTGTCATGCAGCCACAGACACGCCCTTTAACGATAACTCAAGATCTTCGCAATTTAACATCTTTAAGGCCTCTAGATCAGACTGACCAAATATAATGTTGATATCATTAAATCTCTAGGAGGAGTTTGATACAAGTCATTTCCTGTTGCCAACAGGTGGCGCTGTGATTATAATAGAATATTGGCCTTCAGATGTGTTCAGGCCAGGACTCTTATCAAATATGTGAAGTTTGAGGCAAATCGGACATTTTATGGCTGAGTTATAACAAGTTTTATATCCATGGCGAGACCTCGAAATTTGCCAGGCCGCCACGGACACGCCCTTCAACGAAAACTCAACATCTTCGCAGTTTAACATCGCTAAAGCCTTTTTATTAGACTGACCGATTTTGGTGTTGATCTGATAAAATCTCTTGGAGGAGCTTGTTGCAGAGTACAGCATGACACTTCCTGTTGCCAGCAGGTGGCGCTATGAGTAAAACTGAATATGGGCATGTAGATGTCATCAGGTCAGGAGTGTTATCACACATGTGAAGATTGGGATGGATCGGACATTGTATGCCTGAGTTATAGCAACTTCCTTTTTCATGGCGAAACATCGAAATTTGCGAGGCCGCCATGGACACGCCCTCCGATGAAAACTCTAGATCTTCACAATTTAACGTCACAAAGGGCTTTAGACTAGACTCTGCAAATTTGGCGTTGATCCGAATAAATCTCTAGGAGGAGTTCGTTCAAGTACGACGCCTGAAAATGGCAAAAATGACACACATTTTGTTGAGAATATTAATATTAACCGACTTCCTGTTGGGTTCCGGATTTTGTTCCAAGAGGCTTTTTTGTAGGTATTGGTGTGTTACATGTGTGTACCGATTTCCGTGCATGTACGTGAATCACAGCTGAAAGCGCACACCGCGGAACGTGTAAAGGTGGCGCTGTCGAGCCATTTTGCCACACCCACTTCTGAAACCCATATCAGACGTAAATTTTCGCCAGGTCTGATGTGTGTGCGAAGTTTCATGAGTTTTCGGGTATGTCTAAGCCCTCAAAAATGCGATTCATTTTGGAGAAGAATAATAATAATAATAATAATAATAATAATAATAATAATAATAATAAACGAAGCAGATCCAATAGGGTCCTCACACCATCGGTGCTCGGGCCCTAATAATAATAAACGAAGCAGATCCAATAGGGTCCTCACACCATCGGTGCTCGGGCCCTAATAAGAAACGGAGCAGATCCAATAGGGTCCTCACACCATCGGTGCTCGGGCCCTAATTAAAGCTGCAAGCAGCGATGACCGGGCCCTCGCCATCTGCGCAGTCACCATACCGATAGCATCAGGAAAACGGTGTCCAGTTGGCACATGCATTCACAGTAACCCTTCTTCCAGGGTCGATTTAAAGTTTACCGAATTGAAAGGGTTAATTAAAATCAACACACAGACACATACACATACACACAATATTTAAAATGTTGCCATCCAGTTTAATTTGTTAACATTAACTATATTAGTTAACATGAACAATAATTAAATGGCATTTATTAATGTTAATTAATATTAAGCTAAAGAAAGTATTCATATATTATTAAAAGGTACATTAGTACATTTATTTATATTTGTTAAAAATATTTGTGGGTTCATGTATTTATAATACATTATAAGGGTATTCTTAAGGCATTATAAGGAATGCATAATACATTATAAAAAACCTTATAATATGTTGTATAATCTCATGAGCATTCATAAGAACAGTTTTAATGTATTAGAATTTTTACTTTTTTTATTATAGCTTTTATGAGTATGATTACCTCCTCATAGTTATAATGTATAAGTCTCATATTTTGCCATCTTACTGATGTCACTTTACTTAAAGCATACAAAGATCACTTATAAGTAATAATAATAATAATTCTCAAATAGCCATAAGATCAGGTATCAGATCAGATGAATGTATAATATGATCAGTTTAATTATTTTGATGGTACCCGTTAGACAGCTTTTTATAAGTAACTCTGCAACTGCATGTCAGCTAGCAGTAATTATTATTAGTAGTGTGCTAAATATGTGCTAACACTGTATTTTGACAGTTCCCCAAAAGACAAACTGATTATAAGTAACTTTGCAAGAACATGAACCTTCTACTTAGCCTAACATTAATCTAAGTCTACACTGTAAGGAGTGTTAGTTGGTGAGATTTAGTTGCTTATAGTCAATAGAATAGAATATAATGTAAAAAATAAATCTAATATGATATAGTCCATTACAAATGAAGTAGATTTAATATGGTGTCTATTGTGTGTTATAAATCATAATCTTAAAAGTTATAACCTCTAATATTTAAGTATTATAATGTATGATATTTGTTGTTATGAATATTCATTGGATGATATAATATATTATATTATACGTTTTTTTTATAATGCATTATGCGTTCATTATAATGCCTTAGAAATACCCTTATAACAGGGGCTTCATAGAAAGTGTTACCAAATCAGTGAGAGACAAACAAAACATTTCATAATTTTTCATAAAAAAAATAAAATAATGCTTTTTAGTGTTTATTTTAAAATTATTTAAAAGTATTCTGAAAGTACAGTACATAACAACTGCAAATGAATCTATGCATTCGTTTCTTTGTTGTACATTATGAATGAGCAGAATAGCTTTAGAGGTAAAAATATTCCTTATCATACGAGGACCTCTGGTGTTCATGCCTTGTATTACAGTTTTCATTTCTCTCTTTCACTTCTGGATACTTTTAATGTTTTTGGGGCCTCTGAGCATGATAAAATTTTGATACCAAGCGTATTTTCTAAGAATGATTTGTTCTTCATATATACAAAGTTTTGAAGAGTTGGTATTAGGCACTTTAAAGATATATGAAAATTAATGCTACTTTTTTTACTGTGACTTTAAAAAATCACCACATCAACACCATTCAAGATATCCCAAATCCGCTCACAATTTAGCATTTTGAGTATATTCTTATCATGTTGACAAAGTTTGGTGTGAACTTCTTGTTTCTGCTTTGTTTAGTATGATTTTATTTACAGCCTGAATTTTCCAAAAATCCACATTCAAATAAAAATAGCCAACTTCCTGTTTATTATAGCTAATGAGTGTTAATTAGAAAGTTGTCCGGATTGATGAGAGCAATATACGTACCAAGTTTGGTGACTGTAGGCAAAACTAAACCCCCAACTTTTGTCAAAAGGTGGCGCTATAGAGTGCCTCCTCCACGCCCATTTATAGGCTTTTATCAGTGTCTAAATATCATTAATACAGATGTGTGTGTTGAGTTTCATGAAATTCCAAGTATTTTAAGTGGCTCGAAAACACAAAAAACTAAAGTTAAAGTTTGACACATTGCCATGGCAACATGATAAAAGTTATCGATAATGCCCTTCACAGATTCTCATCAGCCGTGTTTCGACATTATTGGGATGAAGTTTGAAGCAAATTGAGTAAAATTAAGAGGCCGATTTAAAAGCATTTAGAAAACGTTGCGCTTTCTGCTGCCAGTTGGTGGCGCTATAACTTTGACTCATAATAGTCACATCTCTGTGACTGGCATCATACGTTGAACAAACTGCTGAAGTTTGGTCAAAATCAGACAAAGTGTGTTAAAGTTATTAGACACTTCCTGTTTCTCATTTCTCGCCATAATTTTGTCGCCCCGCCACGGCCAAACCGTTTGAAATATCAAAATTCCCCTGGCAATTTTGTTTCCCCAATGTCTTGAGATCATGCTGACCGAGTTTGGAGGCCATCGGTGGAAAGGCCTTGAAGGAGTATTTCAAATTCCATTGCATGCGCTTTTTAGACATCCCTGAATAGCTGACTTCCTGTTGGGCGAAGCACGGACTTTGAGCATTAGAGTTGTTCGGCTCGAAGACGTCTATATGTGTATGAATTTTGATAAATATAGGTCAACCGGTGTGTGCTCCAGAGTCCCTCAAAAGTTGAAATTTTTAACGCTGTGCCACGCCCCCCCCCAGGTGACCCCCCCATGTCAAAGTTTGTCCGGCCCTGATGGCCGCAGGTTCCAATGCGTGTGCAAAGTTTCAAGAGTTTTCGTGTATGTTAAGGACCCCGAAATCCCCCAAAACATTGATGAAATAATAATAATAATAATAATAATAATAATAATTAAAGCTGCGAGCAGCGATGAACGGGCCCTCGCACCTGGGCTCACCGCCGACTGGTGGCTTCAGGAAATCAGCAAACGGTGGGCAGTATGCTTTTAATACAGTAAATATATGAGAAATATGTCATAAGTCATTTAAATGTGCCAAACTTGCCGCTGCCAGATGGTGGCGCTATGCCTGTAACTGATTATTGGCATGTAGATGTGTTCAGGCCAGCACTATTATCAAACATATGAAGTTTGGTGCAGATTGACCTTGGTATGTTTGAGTTAGTGAAAGATATGATATATCCTGCTGCCAACAAGTGGCGCTATGATAATATCTGAATATTAGTCTTTAGGTGTCTTCAGGCCAGGACTCTTACCAAACCTGTGAATTTTGTGGCAGATCAGACATTTTATGGCTAAGTTATAACAACTCAATGAAAACTCAAGATCTTCAAAATTTAACATCTCTAAGGCCTCAAGATCAGACTGACCAAATATAATGTTGATTTAATTAAATGCAATCAATGCAAGGACTTCAGATAATGCCAACTGTGAACCAATATGCAAAATTTTCCCTATACTCTGATGATGACGATAAGAACATGATTCATGATGATAACAAAATGTTATTATTGCTTGCTTTACGTCCACCACTTCTGCTTAAATGTCATTGTTACCTATCTGTACAAGTTTTGTGTGGATATTGCTTTGCTGGTGACTCCTCCTGTTACAAGACATCACTCTTAAGCGCTACATAACTAAGAATCAATAAGGAAAATGGTGCCCAGTTGGCACATGCATTCACAGTAACTCTGCTAGTTTGGATTTTAAGTTTACAGAATTGAAAGGGTTAGACTTTAAAATCAACACACAGACACATACACACAAAATATAAAATGTTGCCATCCAGTTTCATTTGTTAAAATTAACTATATTAGTTAACATGACCAATAAATAAATAGCATTTATTAATATTAATTAATATTAAGCTAAAAAAAGTATTCATCTAGGCCCGGTTTCGCAGACAAGGCTTAAGCCTAGTCCTAGACTAAAATGTAAGTCTGAGCAGTTTAAACTGAAATAAAATTGCACTGATTGATTTTAAAATATATCAGTGCCTTTGTTTTGTCTCAAGATGCACACCAGTAATGTTTTTTTCTAAGCATGTTTATAAAAATTACTTAAATGTCCTAATTGAACTATGGTCTAATCCTGGCTTAGTCTAAGCCCTGTCTGGGAAACCGGGCCATAAAGTTTATGTACTGTGGATTAACATGAACATGAACACAGTTCATGTGGGTGTACAGCAATACACAATAAAGTGCTCTATAAACGCTTCATTCTTTCAAAATATCTTTAAAAATCAAGTTGAGTATTTTAACGGGGTGATATATATATATATATAACTGATCTTAAAATGATGGTTTTCAGATGTTTTGAAGAGATAACAGTAACGTTTGTTTTGTTGTCAAAGTCTGTCTTAATTTTTTATTATTATTATTTTATATTCAATAAATAACACTATGCAAATATTGTCTATCAATGAAGATAAATTGATCATGCTAAAAAGTTGTATTTTTTAAATCTTTTGCTATGTGACTGAATAGGACAAGTTCATGGTACAGTTAAGTAAAAAATAAATGAAAAACAACAACTGCAAAATACGAACAATGAAAGACTTAGTGACCCTTTATATTTTCTCAAAATATCAGACTCTCAAAGATCAGACATATTTATGTAATTACAATACATATGTGCATTTTTTGTTCAAAGATGGTCTGTAGGATGGCTCTCTACTCTGTCACCCTCTCTGCCTCTCACCCCTCCCCCCTGCAATAATGAGCTTCTCTGTGCCTGACTGAACGCACACACATACTGTAGAGACATTCACCAGAGTGACAGCAGGTTTCTGAGTTATTTTTTTAATTTTCTTTAATTCATTGAAGGTTGTATAAAATTTATATTTCCAGCACTTGCTCAGAATGATTAGATCTCTGTGTGAAAAAAGTTTTAAAGAGTTTGGATGCTGCACTTTAAAGATATAAAAATATTTTTTACTATATCTTTAAAAAATCACCACGTCCACACCGTTCAAGATATCCAAAATCCGCTCGCAATTTAACATCTTCAGAATCTTCTCTTCATGTTAAAAAAGTTTGGTGTGAACAGCTGCTTGTTCTTAGGAGTAGTGTGAATTTGTTTACTACCTGATTTTTCAAAAAATCCACCTTCAAATCAAAATAGCCGGCTTTCTGTTGGTCTTAGCTAATGAGTTTGATTTAGAAAGTTGTCCAGATTGATGAGATTAATATATGTACAGAGTTTGGTGACTGTAGGAAAAACTAACCCCCCAACTTTTGTCAAAAGATGGCGCTATAGAGTGCCTGCTCCACGCCCATTTATGACCTTTTGCCAGTGTCTAATTATTATTAATATTGATGTGTGTGTTGAGTTTCATGAAATTCTAAGCATGTTATCTGCCTCGAAAAGACAGGAATGTAATTTTAAAGTTTGACACGTTGCCATGGCAACAGCATTTGATTTATCATCGACCCCTTTACATATTCTTATTGGCCGTGTTTTGACATGATTTTGATGAAGTTTAAAGAAAATCGATTAAAATTAAGAGGCTGATTTCAAAGCATTTTGAAAATGACACGTTTCCTGCTGCCAGTTGGTGGCGCTATAACTTTGACTCATAATAGTCACATTTATAGAATCGGCATCATACAAGGAACAAACTGGTGAAGTTTCATCAGAATCAGGCAATGTGTGCAACAGTTATTAGACACTTCCTGTTTCTCATTTCTCGCCATAACTTTGTCGCCTTGCCACGGCCAAACCGTTCGAGATATCAAAAATCTCCTCGCAATTTAGCGTCCCCAATGCCTTGAGATCATGCTGACCGAGTTTGGTGACAATCCCATGGAATTCCTGGGAGGAGTACGTTAAATTCCAGAGCATGCGCTTTTTAAACAGCCCTAAATATCTCACTTCCTGTTGCGTGGAGCCCATGACATAGAGTACAAAAGTTGTTCAGCTCGATGAGTTCTATATGTGTACCGAGTTTCATATCAATACACGCAAGTATGTGTGCGCAGTACATCAAGTTTTCAAACTGTGTTCCAGGGGGCGCTGTAGAGGCCCTGAACCACGCCCGGGTCCCAGCCTCTGTGGCGTCCGGACGACGGCAGATTCCGACGTGTGTGCAAATTTTCAAGAGTTTTTGAGTATGTTAAGGCCCCCAAAAGTGCCCCAACGGTTGAAAAAAAAAAAAAAAAAAAAAAAAAATAAGAATCCTTAGAAGAACAATAGGGCCTTCGCCCTTTTGGGCTCGGGCCCTAATAATAATCCTTAGAAAAACAATAGGGCCTTCGCCCATTCTGGGCTCGGGCCCTAATAATAATAATAATTAAAGCTGCAAGCAGCGATGAACGGGCCCTCGCACACGGGCTCACCGCCGACCGGTGGCTTTAGGAACACAGCTAATGGTGGGAAAGTATGCTTTTAATACAGTAAAAATAGGACAAATATATGAAAGTCACTTAAAAGTGCCAAATTTCCTGCTGCCAGCTGGTGGCGCTATGCCTATAACTGATCATTGGCATATAGATGTGTTCAGGCCAGCACTTTTATCAAACATATGAAGTTTGGTGCAGTTTGGCTTTGGTATGTTTGAGTTAGTGAAATATATGATATATCCTGCTGCCAACAGGTGGCGCTATGATAATATCTGAATATTGGCCTTTAGGTGTCTTCAGGCCAGGACTCTTACCAAACCTGTGAAGTTTGAGGCAGATCAGACATTTTATGGCTGAGTTATAACAACTTCTATGTCCATGGCGAAACATCAAACTTTGTCACGCCGCCACAGACACGCCCTATAACGAAAACTCAAGATCTTCGCAATTTAACATCTCTAAGGCCTCTAGATCAGACTGACCATATATAATGTTGATATCATTAAATCTCTAGGAGGAGTTTGCTACAAGTCATTTCCTGTTGCCAACAGGTGGCGCTGCAATTATAATAGAATATTGGCCTTCAGATGTTTTCAGGCCAGGACTCTTATCGAACATGTGAAGTTTGAGGCAAATCGGACAGTTTATGGCTGAGTTATAACAAGTTTTATATCCATGGCGAGACCTCGAAATTTGTCAGGCCGCCACGGACACGCCCTTCAACAAAAACTCAAGATCTTCGCAATTTAACATCACTAAAGCCTTTTTATTAGACTGACCGATTTTGGTGTTGATCTGATTAAATCTCTTGGAGGAGTTTGTTGCAGAGTACAGCATGACACTTCCTGTTGCCAGCAGGTGGCGCTATGAGTAAAACTGAATATGGGCATGTAGATGTCATCAGGTCAGGAGTGTTATCACACATGAGAAGTTTGGGACAGATCGGACATTGTATGCCTGAGTTATAGCAACTTCCTTTTTCATGGCGAAACATCGAAATTTGCGAGGCCGCCACGGACACGCCCTCCGATGAAAACTCTAGATCTTCACAATTTAACATCACTAAAGCCTTTTTATTAGACTGACCGATTTTGGTGTTGATCTGATTAAATCTCTTGGAGGAGTTTGTTGCAGAGTACAGCATGACACTTCCTGTTGCCAGCAGGTGGCGCTATGAGTAAAACTGAATATGGGCATGTAGATGTCATCAGGTCAGGAGTGTTATCACACATGAGAAGTTTGGGACAGATCGGACATTGTATGCCTGAGTTATAGCAACTTCCTTTTTCATGGCGAGACCTCGAAATTTGTCAGGCCGCCACGGACACGCCCTTTACCGAAAACTCAAGATCTTCACAATTTAACATCGCTACGGCCTTTATATTAGACTGACCGATTTTGGTGTTGATCTGAATAAATCTCTAGGAGGAGTTGGTTGTAGAGTACAGCATGACACTTCCTGTTGCCTGCAGGTGGCGCTATGACTATAACTGAATATGGGCATCTAGATGTCTTCAGGTCAGGAGTGTTATCACACATGTGAAGTTTGGGACAGATAGGACATTGTATGCCTGAGTTATAGCAACTTCCTTTTTCATGGCGAAACATCGAAATTTGCGAGGCCGCCACGGACACGCCCTCCGATGAAAACTCTAGATCTTCACAATTTAACGTCACAAAGGGCTTTAGACTAGACTCTGCAAATTTGGCGTTGATCCGAATAAATCTGTAGGAGGAGTTCGTTCAAGTACGACACCTGAAAAAGGCAAAAATGACACAAATTTTGCTGAGAATATTAATATTAACCGACTTCCTGTTGGGTTCCGGATTTTGTTCCAAGAGGCTTTTTTGTAGGTATTGGTGAGTTACATGTGTGTACCGATTTCGGTGCATGTACGTGAATCACAGCTGAAAGCGCACACCGCTGAACGTCTAAAGGTGGCGCTGTCGAGCCATTTTGCC
>NW_027394276.1:12948341-12981729 GCF_049309525.1 Garra rufa
CCCCTGGTAATATGAGGCCTCTAAATATTTTGTTAACTAATTATTTAAAAAATTATTGTACTTTAAAACACATTTTTGATAAATCAATTATAATTAAATTTTTAATATTACTATATAGGTTTAATTTATTTTATATATTAGTTTTAATTATAGTTCAGTTTTAGTTTTTTTTCTATATTTTTCTGCACTTAGTTTTTCATATTTTATTTTAGCTTCATTTCAATTAATGTTTGTTAAATTAAATTAAATTAAAATGTTTTTAGTAGTTTTAGTAAACAATAATACCGTTGGTAATATGATGTCTATAAATATTTTGTTTAATTATTATTTGATAAATTATTACACTTTATTACACATTAATTATTTATTATTATTAAAAATAAATCAGCTTTATTTAAATTAATGTTTTTATTTAATAAAATAAAATAAAATGTTTTTAATAGTTTTTGTTTTAGTAAACAATTTTATTTAATAAATTATTATACTTTAAAATCAGTTTTAATAAATTATTTTTTAATAAATTATTACTATTATTGTCTAGTTTATTTTTAACATCAGTTTTAGTTTTTTTCTATATTTTTCTATACTTAGTTTTTCATATTTAATTTTATTTCAGATTTATTTCAATTAATGTTTTAATTCAATTAAATAAAATAAAAATAGTTTTAGTTTTAGTAAACGATAAAAGCCCTGATAATAAGAACTCTAAAAATATATTTTATTAAAATATTATTTAATAAATTATTACATTTTAAAATAAATTGTAAATAAATATTTTTTTTTACTTTCAGCTTTATTTTTAAATAATGTTTTTATTCAGTTAAATAAAATGTGTTTAATATATTTTTAGTAAGCAATAAGAACCCTCGTAATATAAACTCTATAAATATTCTGTTAAATTATTATTTAGTATTTTTTTATATTTTAAAACACATTTTTAATAAATTAATAAATTATTATTTTTTTTTTAAATTTCAGCTCTATTTCAGTTAGTTTTACCTTTGGTAAACAATAATAGCCCTGATCTCTATAAATATTCTATTAAATTATTATTTAATACATTTTATATTTTAAAATACAATTTAAGTAAAAAAAAAAAAAAAAAAAAACAAACATGTAGCTTTATTTCAAATAATGTTTTTATATTTAATTAAAATGTGTCTAATAGTTTTAATTTTAACAAACCATAATAACCCTAATAATATGAACTCTATACATATTTTATTAGATTATTATTTAATAAATGATTATATTTTAAAATACATTGTAAATTTTTTTTGTAACTTTCAGCTTTATTTCAATAATATTTGGTAATAATTGTTTTAGTAAACAATAGGAACCCTTGTAACATAAACTCTATAAATATTTTATTAAATTATTATTTAATAAATTATATATTTTAAAATACAATTTAGGTAAAAAAAACTTTTAGCTTTATTTCAAATAATGTTTTTATATTTTATTAAAATGTGTAATATTTTTTTATTTTAGTAAACCATAATAACCCTAATAACATGAACTCTATAAATATTTTATTAAAATATTATTATATTTTAAAATACATTGTAAATATTTTTTGTAACTTTCAGCTTTATTTCAAATAACGTTTTTATTCAGTTAAATAATATGTGTTTAATATTTTTTGTTTTAGTAAACAATAGTAACCCTTGTAATAAAAACTTTATAAATATTCTGTTAAAATTGTATTTAATAAATTATTATATTTTAAAACAGATTTTTAATAAATGAATTAAATTTTTTTAAACTTTCAGCTCTATTTCAATTAGTTTTAGTCATAATCCCTATTCTATTATTAATGTAATAAATTATTATATTTTAAAACAGATTTTTAATAATTTAAAAATATATATTTTTTTACTTTCACCTCTGTTTCAGTTAGTTTTAGTCTTAAACTCTATTCTGTTATTAATTTAATAAATTATTATATTTTAAAACAGATTTTTAATAAATTAATAAAAACATTTTTTTTTTAACTTTCAGCTCTATTTCAGTTAGTTTTAGCCCTGAACTCTATTCTATTATTAATTAAAAAATATTATAATTTAAAATACAATTTAAGTAAAAAAAAAAAAAACTTGTTTTATTTCAATAATGTTTTCATATTTAATTAAAATGTCTAATAGTTGTAATTTTAGTAAACCATAATAACCCTAATAATATGAACTCTATAAATATTTTATTACATTATTATTTAATAAATTATTATATTTTAAAAATACATGCTTTTAATATTAAACTATTATTTATTTTATACAACTTCAAAGGGTCCAAGTGCCCTAAAAAATTAAAGACAAAATTTTAACAGTTAACTATTGACATGAGCGTCGTATAATGTAGTAAAGTAAGTTTAAATTAAAGTTACTGTACTTTAGGCAGAAAATCTAGCTTTTGGAGGGTCTCCGGGTCTAGGTAGGCCTACTAGTCTCTGGAAACTTTAAAGTTTGAGATTTCGCAGTATCAATATAGTGTGCACTGCAGTAAGTCTCCTCACACGCCCACTTGAGCTTTAAAGCACTTCCTGTGTTGTGAACGCGATACATGCGCGTCCGCGAGAGATGCGCGTGCATTCGAAAAGGACGGGCTTAATCTGGGAATAAAACTGGAGTTACGTATCAATCGTTTTGACTCCACAGACGACTCCACATCCCTACGGTCCATTTCCGTAACATACATTTCACAGGACTGTAGCTGTCGGAGGGATGCTGTGAAGAGGAAATATTGATTTGACTCCACATCCACAAATAGCCACTAAAGGTTGCATTTTGAGATAAACACAAGTATGGGTTTGCAAACTGTGTTTCGTGCGGTGATCATGGGGGCCCCAGGCTCAGGAAAGGGGACCGTGTCGAGTCGGATAGCGCAGAGTTTCGGACTAAAGCATCTGTCCAGTGGAGACATGCTGCGGGCCAATATCGAGGCTAAAACAGGTAAGACAAGTCCGGACTGTATTCTCATATTGTTTATTATTAAATAACCGAGTTCGTTACGAACGAAGTTCAGTTTCCTTAAACGCAGCGATGATGAAAATGAAAAGAAAATGGCTGCAAAACTTCATGAACTCGATTTTATCCTGAAGACCAGGATATGTAATTAGGCGTTACTTATCTGCAGAACTAAGTGTCAATTTGGGACGTGTTTCAAAACGTAGTGCGCTATCTACCTAGACAGCAGTTTTGAGACATCGCGCTTTTCAAATGAGCTCACCTGAATGATGCCCAAACATAACAGCGTTTAGCTTGAGATAGAGGGGTCAATGGGTTTGCAGACCCTGGTTTTTGTTTCATTTTTGAACTAAAAGGCACGAAAGAGTTAACCTCCTTGCGTGACATCGAGCACTTTCTTCTAGTTCTTGTGTTGATGTAAACACTAAAGTTCAACTCAGGCTTTACGTTTGTGGCGTTACTCTTTTTTTAATACGTAGGCTGTTTGGTAATTTCAAATATTTGTACTTTAATGCTGCTTTTTAACTTTTGAAGTCAACGTCTTTTTCCAAAGATTGTGCTTTGCATACTAAACACGTCTTAAAGGCCCCTTGTCATCCAAGATGTTCATGTCTTTCTTTCTTCAGTCGTAAAGAAATAGTGTTTTTTGAGGAAAACATTTCAGGATTTCTCTCTATATAGTGGACTTCTATGGTGCCCTCGAGTTTGAACTTCCAAAATGCAGTTTAAATGCAGCTTCAAAGGGCTCTAAATGATCCAAGATGAGGAAGAAGGGTCTTATCTAGCGAAACAATCGGTTATTTTCTAAAAACATTTACAATTTATATACTTTTTAATCTCTACACAGAGTACACACAGAGCTAGACAAGACAAGCATTTGAGGTTACAAAGTATATAAATTGTAAATGTTTTTTGAAAATAACCCCTCATTTTGCTAGATAAGACACTTATTTCCTCAGCTGTGATCGTTTAGAGCCATCTGAAGCTGCATTTTGGAAGTTCAAACTCGGGGGCACCATAGAAGTCCATTATATGGAGAGAAATCCTGAAATGTTTTCCTCAAAAAACATAATTACGACTGAAGAAAGAAAGATGACAAGGGGGTTGTCAGGATTCAGGCAGGAACAGACGAACAACGACGTAATAAAAAAGATGTAATTTAATAAATCCAACGGAATACAGGTAGACACGGGAACACCAGGGGAAAACATCCATATAACATTAAAGATCGACAAGAGTACTGGGAAAACACACACCTTAAATAGACAGACTAATTACAAACACAGGTGCAGACAATAAGGGAGAAACCAAAAACACTCAGAACTGCGGGGGAAAATGGGAAAAACCAACAAGAAAGTCCGGGGGTGTGACAGGGGTGAGTATTTAGTACATTATCTGTAAATTTTTGTTCTAAAGTGAACTACTCCTTTAAGACTGTAGTTTGGTTACAAATCACATTGAAGCCCAAGTTTGCTTCGCTTCACTATTCAGAGGTTTGCAGGATTGTACTGTATACATTAGTGCAGGTTTCTTGTCTAGTCTAAGCTGAGCTCTATAAATAATGTTTTTGTAGAGGTATGCACATTTCCCAAATGGATACCAGATGTTGTGTGTGTCTCTGGGGGTTTTGTGACAGTGGGTGATGTATGTAGCATCATTAGTTATCTGGTGTGTAGTTCTACCTACCACAGACTGACTAACCCAGATACAACATTAACAAATCAAATTTAGCCAGATGTAGAATTACAGGAGAGAAATATTTACATTTGAGGTACAGTTATAGCTCAAAGAAGTACCTTATAGGATTACTTAGCTTTCAAAACAAAGCAAAAAAAAGACATAATGTACCCCCCCCCCCTGTCATTCAAGATGTTAACGTCTTTCTTTCTTCAGTCGTAAAGAAATTATGTTTTTTGAGGAAAACATTGCAGTATTTTTCTCCATATAGTTGACTTCTATGGTGCCCCCGAGTTTGAACTTCCAAAATGCTGTTTTAATGCAGCTTCAAAGGTCTCTAAACAATCCCAGCTGAGGAAGAATGGTCTTATCTAGTGAAACGATCTGTCATTTTCTTAAATAAATTAATATTTATATCTTTGAAGCTGCATTTAAACTGCATATAAACCATAGAAGTCCACTATATGGAGAAAAATCCTGAAATGTTTTCCTCAAAAAACATAATTTCTTTACAACTGAAGAAAGAAAGACATGAACATCTTGATGACAAGGAGGTGTGTAAATTATCTGTAAATTTTTGTTCTGGAAGTGAACTAATCCTTTAAAGGGACAGTTCCCTCAAAAATGAAAATTCTATCAATTAGTCAACCTTGTGTCTTTAAAAACTTCTGTGTAACACAAAAGAAGATCGTTTAAAGAAAGAATGCTGGTAAACAAATAGTTTTGGTTACCATTGACTTCCACTGTATATGGGCCATTCTACAGAATTGTTGTGAATTGCTGTCCCACAACCAAAAAACACATTTAAATGTAAATGGTTACTAAGATCCTTTCAGTATCTGCTGAAACCCACAATAATATTTAAAACATCAGTAAGCTTAATATATATATAAAATGATCATTTAGTGAGTACTTTCAATTGGGAGGTGGCTGTCCCGAACCCTAACCCCTAAATTTTAACTTATGACAATGATATTGAAATAATTTTTGCATTTTATTCCATTGTTGTTTTTAAAAAATATCATTTTTGAAATTCCAAAGAAAAAAAAAGATTTTATATTATAAACGGTCACGACTGAAACATTTGGTGAAGGTTCTGTAGTGACATCTTTGTTTTTGTTTTTTATGTTATTCCATAAAATTGTCACGACCGAAACTGTCACGACTGAAACATATCATCATTGTTTTGGTAGTGATTTGGGGGAAATAAATAAACAAAATTTTAGTATGTTTCAGTAGTGTTTTAGTATGCGAGTTAAAATTCTGTAATGTGATGTAGTCGCTATAAAAAATACTGTCACTACTGAAACATGGGATGTTTAGTCAACAATACAGTACACTGAATTATCAACTAAGATGTCATAAATCACACTTGAAATATTGGTAAAATTGTAACTGTTATTGATTTACCTCTGAAAACTTTTATAAAATAGAAAAAATATATTTACAAGGAAGATGTAAGCAAAATCATAATAGTTCAATATAACCCTTCTTATTAAATTATATATTACTGTGTCTCGGTAGTGACAAATTTGGCGAGAGGACAAATATTCCATAACTTTCTGAAAATACAAAATGAGAATTAACTGCACAATTACTAGAAATGTGTACCTCGGATATTATATAATTTGCATACATACAAAATCAGTAAAATTAGTTTTTTCCAAGACGTTTCCAATTTTTTGCCGTTTACATTTTTTGTGTACATTTTGTTGCAATAATTTGTTGGTAGTATAACAGTAATATTGTGAAAAAATTATTTAAAATAATTTTTTTTATACTAATTTTATATTCTATATACACTTATAAAAATAAAGGTGCTTCACGATGCCATAGAAGAACCTTTTTGTCTAAATGGTTCCACAAAGAACCTTTAACATCTGAGGAACCTTTCTCAAAAGGTTCACAAAAAGGTTCTTTGTGGCAAATTAGTTTCTTCAGATTATAAAAAGGTAAGCAAGAAATGGTTCTTTAAAGAACCTTTGACTAAATGCTTCTTTGTGGAACCAAAAATGGTTCTTCTATGGCATCGCTTGAAGAACCTTTTGAAGCACCTTCATTTTTAAGAGTGTACTATGTATTTTTTTTATGTAATTATATTTTGTGCAATATATTATCTTATTTATTTCTTAGACCGCAAAGCTGAATTTTCAGCAGCTGAATAAAGTATTCATTTTTTAAAAAAATTAAAAAATCAATAAAATCTTACTGACTCCAAACCTTAGTATTATAGGCCTAAAATATTTAGAACTTTACAGAAACGTTACAATGGGTCCCAGAACTATTATTTAAAGGTTATTACAATGTGTAGAGCCACTTGAAGCTGTAATCAGTTACTACAAGCTCATTGTAGTGGTCATTTCCGTTTGAGTTTTAATACTTAATAGCTAAGCGAAAGGTCGTACGATTCTCTGATGTTAATGTTAAACCTGATAGCCTTCAAATTTGAAATGAATTTTGCAAGTGTTTCAAATAAAACACTAAAATGTTTTTTTCGTATGATGATTGGCAGATGCATCCTATCCCTGTAAATAAGTGTATTATTAAGTATTAATAACAAATGCAAATATATTGCATTTCTGAAATTCTTCTGTCATTCTTGAATAACTGATCATCTCTTATTCACCTGGGCAGATTTGGGTCTCTTGATGAAGTCGTGTATCGATCAGGGTCAGCTGGTTCCTGATGATGTCATCTCTCGCCTCATCCTGTCCAGTCTGAGGGGTTTGGCGCAGACCAGCTGGCTATTGGACGGTAACTCTCACCCCGCACAAAACTGCTCTTCTGAGCCATATTATTGATAAACTCTGCAGTTTAATCGTGATTATCCTCATTCTGTCCCGGCAGGGTTTCCTCGTACTGTGGCTCAGGCCGAGGCCCTGGACAGCGTGTACGACGTGGACTCTGTTATAAACCTGGACGTGCCTTTCCAGACCATCCGAGAGCGTCTGACGTCTCGCTGGGTGCACCTTCCCAGCGGCAGGGTCTATAATATAGACTTCAACCCGCCTAAGAAACCAGTGAGTCCTCTGATCGTTTTATATTCTCTATCATTTCCTCATGCTGCTGTTGAGATATTTACAATTCTGCTTAACATCACTCCAGGAAACTGTTGATTAAACAAAAGAAACAGGAAGTTGTCCACTCTTGTTTTTATGAGAATCAATTTTCCAGGAAACATATTGTGTAAATAAAAATCGTTTTCTGCAGGTAATAATAGTGCAACGTTGTGTCAGGTAAATAGTGAGTTTTGTGAATTTGCATAAATGAGGTGAGCACTAAAAAGACTAACATTGATCTTGGCAACTGGATTGTTTAGGTAGTAGGGGTTCAATCGGGTAGTGCTAAAACCCCATTATAATTGTTAGAATGGTCAAGGATTAGCATTCTACACATAAAAGTGATTGTGCAGACCAAACCGTAAGTTGTAGAGACTTGAAACTTGGGGGGATGGTAGTACTCACACCACCTACAATATCACCAAAGCTCGCCCCAATCGGCCTGACTGGTGTGCTACAGCGATCAAAAGTACGAAATTGCTCATAATTCCTAAGGCCTCAGATTTTCAGATATTTTGTTTTTTTTTCCCAAAAACCAACTTTTGCAAACTAGTCCTAGGCTTTTCGCCCGATTGGAACCAAACCAGTGCAGAAAGATTCTCTGGAGAGTGAATATTTTTACCCTTTGGGTAGCTATAACATTCAAAAAGGGGCAAGGCCAAATATACCCAAAAGCCTAAAAATCCTGAACCAAAACTCAAAACTTGAGCACATGTGAAAGATGTTTCTAAACAAGCATGCAAAGTTTAATGGAGATAGAACAGGTGGTGTTATAACAGCCATAAATGTTAATAAACATCATAGTTCTATGGTAAATTACATTTAATTGACCCAGAATGCCTAAAAAGTGAACATATCTTTCAAAAATTGGCCTGACGGGGATGCTACCAGTGTTGTTTTTGACAACCATCTTAAAAGTCTTAGTCTTAGTCTTTTGGACTAAAATGCTTATTAGTTTTAGTCCAATTTTAGTCACTTCTATATGTGATAGTTTTAGTCCAATTTTAGTCAACGAAAAGTCAAAAAGGTTTTAGTCTAGTTTTAGTCAAAAAAGGGGAAAAAGTAGTCTTTTAACAAATTAATGTAGGTCAGTAAGTATTTTGCTGTTGGGTAGTGTCACGTGTAAGTTCTGAAAATAGCAGATCTATAATTCAACACAATGTGAGCTTCCGGATCGACTATTTTCACCAATAATTACAATAATGAAGGAATGTTTTAAAACATAAAAGACAAACAAGGATGGAATGCTAAAACGGCTTGCCATACTAGTATAGCAAAGAGTATTTAATGCTAAAACGGCTTGCCATACTAGTATGGCAAAGAGTATTTAATGCTAAAACGGCTTGCCATACTAGTATGGCAAAGAGTATTTAATGCTAAAACGGCTTGCCATAGCGGCAGATACGTTTTAGGTTTTGATTGGCATGCACAATAAGCAGAAATGTCATGCATTTTAAACATCTGACGAACCACCCACTAACATTTTCGTCTATTCTCGTCTCGTCAACGAAAACTCACACACGTCTCGTCATGTTTTAATCATCAACGAGCCATTTTTATCTCGTCATCGTCTCGTTATCGTCATGAAAAAAAGTGGCGTCAACGAAATGATTTTGTCATCGTCATCGTTGACGAAAACAACACTGGATGCTACAGCGATCAAAAGTAGATTTTCAGGTATTTATTTTTTTTTATTCTTTTTTTTTAAACCGTCTTTTGCGAACTAGTCCTAGGGTTTTCACCTGATCGGAACCAAACCAGTGCAGAAAGATTCTCTGGATTTAGTGAATATTTTAAATTTTTTACCCTTTGGGTAGCTATAACATTCAAAAAGGGGCAAGGCCAAATATACCCAAAAGCCTATAAATCCTGAACAAAAACTCAAAACTTGGCAAAAGTAGTTGAGCACATGCGAAATATGTTTCTAAACAAGCATGCAAAGTTTAATGGAGATAGAACAGGTGGTGCTATAACAGCCATAAATGTTAATAAACATCATAGTTCTATGGTAAATTACATGGAATTGACCCAGAATGCCTAAAAAGTGAACATATCTTTCAAAAATTTCCGTGACGGGGACGCTACAGCGATCAAAAGTACGAAATTGCTCATAATTCCTAAAGCCTCGGATTTTCATGTATTTTGGGTTTTTTCAAAAACCTACTTTTGCGAACTAATCCTAGGGGTTTCGCCCGATTGGAACCAAACCAGTGCAGAAAGATTCTCTGGAAAGTGAATATCAATAATTATCAAAAAAAGTTGAACTTTCGACTCTCTGTTGTGACAGAACACCAAAACGTTTGTAAGGGGCAGGGCCGCTATTACTAAAACGCCTATAACTCTTGAACGGAAAGAGGTATTTTCGGCAAACTTGGAACACATATGTAAGAGCTGAGGTCATAGTAAAATAAAAAAAATTCAGAGTTAGGCCACTTAGTGGCGCTATTAGTGGGGAAAAACATAAAAATGGCTATAACTACATACCTGTTAGGTCAATTGACTTGAAAATTGGTACGCACTGTCTTTGTCCAAAGTGCCACAAGTGTCAAAGACACTTGGCCAATGAATTTTGAGCACCTATTAGACAAGTTTAACGGAGACCGATCGGTATGAAACTCGGTGGGCATGTTCGAATTTTGAGAAGAAATCGGCCACTAGTTGACGCTAACGAGTTTTATGCCTCTGTAATCACATCCACACAATATTCATATAATTTGATACATCTTCTCATCCTTAGCAACTTTGCATCAAGAACCAATGCTGTCAGTCAAATTGTTTAATAAATATTATCGATTATGTAAAACTTTTGCGAACTAGTCCTAGCTTTTTTACTTAAACTCTATTAAACCACTGCCGCTATTAAATCACTCTGGACTCTCTAGATCAATAATTATCAAAAGATTGTTGAATTTTACCCTGTAAAAGGTTAAAAAGGGGTGTGGCCAAATATACCCAAAAGCCTATAAATCCTGAATGAAAATTCAAAACTTCAAATAACTCATGAGAACATATGACTGATGAGTCTAAACAAGCATGCAAAGTTTAATGAAGATCAGACCATAGGTGGCGCTATAACAGTCATAAATGATGTTAATAAAAGTCATATTTCTATGCCACAGGTGTCTATGAGGACAAATTTTGTGTATCTCAAAAAACATGGCCGTCATTGGCCAATGAAGTTTGAGCACCTATTAGACAAGGTTAACGGATGCCGATCGGATCGAAACTTGGTGGGCATGTTTGACTCACTGCCCTAAAGCTCTGTAAGAATTTTGAAAAAGATATGGGCCACTGGGTAGCGCTAACAAATTGTATGCCTCTGTGAATGCCGCTATACATCTTGAACAAAAACTCAAAGCTTTAATGGAGATTGGGCCATAGGTGGCAATATGTGATTTCATTATTCTGCTTGGAATAAAGTATATTGCTGAATGTACTGACAAGCATTTATGGTAAATTCAAATATACATTAATATAATTTTTACTGATACTTGCATTGAAATAAGTTGCAGTTTAATACACAAATATACATATTAACTTTAAATGCAATGTCCAACAACACACTACAGTTAAAATTACAGTTACAGCTTGTGCTTTAGTATGTTAGACAAAATCTAAATAAATGTACTTCTTTAAAGAATGAAAAAAAAACATTATAAAAATAATATACTAAAAAAGAAAACTTTAAATAATTACAAAGTGCACTTTGTAACTTTTCACTGCATGAAAGTGTCTCTTTTTAAGTATACTTAAGTGGCCTTTTATTTCATTAATATTACCTACTTTAAAGTACAACACACCAAATATTCCATAAATTAATAATTATTTTATAGAATTTGTCTTGCTTTAAAGATTTCTACAGGAGTTTTGCAATGTTCGCCAAACAGAAAGAGAAAAATACCTAAACACAACTCTTTCTTTAAATACTGTATGATAGGGGAACAACTTTTAAAAACGAAGCATTGGATCCTATATAAAATCTGTGTTAAACTTGTAAGGAGTGCAAAGCATTCCTGTGGTAAAAGTAGGTCGTGCTATTTCACAAGCTGGCGCTCAAGCAGATAGGAACGCATCTGTTTACTAAGGAATTTATGCAAGGAACTTTGCTCTCATCCCTGCAATAAAACGGGAGCAGCAAAGGAAGTCATGGAGTTCCTGTCCATTTATCAAACACTGTCGGAGAAAAGATGAATCGCATGTACTTTTTTTTACATTTTTGTAATTTCTAAGAATAGAGAGTTTTGTCTCCTGCCACAAAGTCTGTGAGGTTTTTGTGATACAAAACTGTTTCCTAATTGTTAGTTTGATCATCTTTGCAATCAGTTTGTATAATAAACCTCAAGACAGCAGTTGAGTGCGTTAAACTAACACAGCACTAGGCCAGTGTGAAACCGTGTTTGCCAAATACAGTTCTGAGCTTGTGTCAACACAAAACTGTGTGGCTGAAGGTCACTACTTTTAGCTCTGGAATTTATCAGCGCCTGCCAAAGATCGTTGACACTTTCAATACATGAATTCTTGAGATACAGTAGCGTTAATAGGGTGATTGTGGCACATTTGAAAGTTTTAGCATTTAAGTGGGCTGTTTGTGTTGTAGGCCTGCAGTCACGTCATGTGCGCTTATGGAGAATAATCACTGGTCTGTGTTGTGCACAGGGTCTTGATGATGTCACAGGAGAACCGCTGGTCCAGAGAGACGACGACAGTCCTGAAACTGTGTCCAGGAGACTCAAGGACTACGAGAGACAGACCCAACCAGTTCTAGAGTATTACAGGTACTGAAACCACAGCACTTTGGCTGTTTTATAGATGTGTGTTTGCATTATGATTTTTGTTGAATGAAAGAATTCAGCAACACTCACAGCTGAAAATGTTTCGGTTATTATTAAAGGAATAGTTCACCCTAAATCTGCCATACTTCACACTCAGTGATTCTAGAAAGGATGAATTCTTTCTTATGTGGAAACAAAGAGATCATGTTTAGCACAATGTCCATGCTGCTGTTTCCCATACAATGACAGTGAGGCTGCTGAGCTCCAAAAAGAGATAAAAGAACCACAGAAGTAATAGACACAGATTTTGTAGCTGGAATTTAAGGTAGACTCAGACATCTATGAAAGGCTGTTTCCGCCACTGAATAAAAAGATCAAATAAAGGTAATTAAGACTTTTTTTCTCAGAATTGCGTGATACAAACTCACAATTCTGACTTTTTTTGTCAGAACTGTGATATAAGCTTGCATTTGCGAGTTATAAAGTCAGAATTGCTACATATAAAAGTGCAGTTCTAACCTTGTTTTCTCTGAATGGCGCGATATAATCTCGCAGTTGCGAGTTGTAAACTCTGTATCGCATGAGATAAAGTTTACATCTCACTATTCCGACTTTATAATTCACAATTGCAAGTTTATAACACAATTCTGAGAAAAAAGTTAGAACTGTGAGATATAAACTTGGAGGAAAAAAAGTTTATATCCCACTGTTCTGACTTTATAACTCACAATTCTGACTTTTTTTTATAAAGCCAGTATTGGGTGAAATAAACTTGCAAATGCAAGAAAAAAAACGTAGAATTCCGAGATTATAAACTGGCAATTTTGAGAAAAAAGGTGAAATTCTACGAAATAAAGTCAGAATTGCAAGATATGAACTTTTTTTTCTAAAATTGTGACTTTATAATAAGCAATTGCAAGTTATTAAATCAGAATTATGAGATACAAACTCGGATTTTTGAGGAAAAAAAGAAAATTGCAAGTTTATATCTCGGTATTCCGACTTTATAACTCGCAATTGCGAGTTTATATCACAATTCTGAGAAAAAAGTCAGAACTCAGAATTGCGACAAACTCACATTTGTAGGAAAAAAAAGTCAGGATTACAATTTTATATCCCGCTGTTCTGACTTTTTTTTTTTTTTTTTTCAGAATTGCATGATATAAACTTGCAGTTGTAAATTATAAAGTCAGTATTGGGTGAAATAAACTTGCAAATGTGAGAAAAAAACTTTAAACTGCCAATTGTGAGAAAGAAAGGTGAAATTCTACAAAATAAAGAGATATGAACTCAGAGTCCTGACTTTTTTCTAGAATTGTGACTTTATAATAAGCAATTGCTAGTTTATATCTCACATTTCTGAAAAAAAAAGTCAAAATTGGGAGATATAAACTCAGAATTATGACAAAAGTCAGAATAGTGAGATACAAACTCGTATTTGTAAGAAAAAAAGTCAGAATTGCAAGTTTATATCCTGCTGTTCTGACTTTATAACTCACAAACATTCGAGTTTATATCTCACAGTTCTGAGAATAAAAATCAGAATTGTGAGGTATAAACTCAGAATTGTGAGAAAAAAGTCAAAATTGCAAGATTTAAACTCACAATTGTGAGAAAGGCAAAATTCTAAGAAATAAAGTCAGAATTGTGAGATATAAGCTCAAATTTGTGAGAAAATAATCAGATCTGCAAGTTTATATTTTGCTGTTCTGACTTTATAAATCGCAATTGCAAGTTTATATCTCACAGTTCTGAGAAAAAGGTCAGATTTGCTAAGTATAAACTCAGAATTGTGAGAAAGAAGTCAGAGTTGTGACATTTAAACTGAGAATTGTGAGAAAAAAAGTCTGAATTGTAAGTTTATATCCCACTATTCTGAGAAGAAAAGAACTGCAAGATGTAAACTCGGTATTGCAAGAAAGAAAGGCGAAATTCTAAGAAATAGTCAAAATTCTGAGATTTTTTCTAGAATTATGACTTTATAACACACAACTGCAAGTTAAGTCAGAATTGTGAGATACAAACTCACATTTGTGAGAAAAAAGTGAGAATTGCAAGCTTATATCCCGCTGTTTTGACTTTATAAATCACAATTGCGAGTTCATGTCTCACAGTTCTGAGAAAAAGGTCAGAATTGCTAAGTATAAACTCAGAATTGGGAGAAAAAAGTCAGAACTGCAAGATGTAAACTCGAAATTGCAAGAAAGAAAGGCGAAATTCTAAGAAATAAAGTCAGAATTGGGAGACATAAACTCTGAATGCTGACTTTTTTATTTTCTAGAATTATGACTTTATAACACACAACTGCAAGTTAAGTCAGAATAGTGAGATACAAACTCGCATTTGTGAGAAAGGTGAAATTCGAAGAAATAAAGTCAGAATTGCGAGATTTAAACTCAGAATTCTGACTTTTCCCTATAATTTACTTCTGTATCCCACTGTTCTGACTTTATAACTCACAATTGCGAGTTTATACGTCACAGTTCTGACCTCTGCCCGCAAAAATGTAAAAAAATCTAACCTATTGCAAGTTGCAATCCAAAATATATGTTAAATTCACAACAGAGATGGAGATTGCAGGTTTTACTATGAAATGAGAAGCTGTCTGGGAAACCCTGTTATCATCAATTGTCACTGGTTTTCCAATGTCTGGTCAAAATAAGACATTTTTCTGAGATTTTGGGATGAAGATATGGGAGAATGATTGCTTTAAGCTGGACTGAGTGTAATGTATTCTGAATAATGAGATGTTTGAGCCATGATATGTGATATTCTCCAGGAGTAAAGGAGTGTTGGAGACCTTCTCAGGAACCGAAACCAATAAGATCTGGCCTCACGTTCATGCCTTCCTGACTAGGAAAATACCAGGAAACCAGCAGGCTATGGGAAAAGCGTGATTGCACAACAACCTTGAGGACTTTCACCACAACTAAAGTACACTGTTGGATAAAGCACAATGCACCTCTGTGGCCTCAAGCAGTCTACTGTATTTGTCGAAGCCTTTGGGCTCAGCATCTGGTTTTACGCCTTTGTGAGAAACTTAGTGCCAAACTAAAAGTTTATGGTCAAACTAGTCTCACGAACCCTGTCCTCTTAACAAAATAAACCAGCTTAGAGAGTTCCAGATTAATAGTTGACTCCAAAGTTAATCATTTTCAACTTTCCATTTAGAAGAAGTGCCCAACCCATACTTTTGCATCTTTTTTTTTTCCTTTTAACTGAAGTGGCTCCAAAGTGTGGACGCTGCAGCTCCAAAACATTCCTGTTTATTGAAATTTGTCCATACAAGAGAAAAGACGTATTCATTTAAATATGTAATTTAATTTGAATATTTAATCCTGATTTTTGCCATTTTTGTAAACCACTGTGGCCTTAATAAGCAAAAACAGTTTAATCAAAAATCTGATGATTGTGTGGCGATTTTTCTATTGTAGATAAAATGAATGAACAGTGTTAGAGTTCATATTTTTTCTGCATATACAAAATGTATTTTTAATTAAGAAACGTTTGCACGATACAATAATTCATAAAGGGAATAAATCTGTTGTTTGATCAATTATTTTGAGTTCTTTCATATAGATGAACTGCTGTTGTGTGGTCATGAAGTCCTAGGCCATGAGCGCAAAATGTTAATTAATTTATGAATTTAATTTTATGGCACAGTTTGCGAATCACTGTAAAAATTGTAGTGAGTGAAAACCCTGCTGTTCAAAAATGGATAAATGAAGTGTAATGCAAAGCAGGTGATTTTTCTTAAAGTTCTTTGAAACAACTGCAATAAAAACAGTGAAGCTTGAGCCTTTTTAGTTTTTCTTTTGGTAATGAATCACATGAACGGCTCTAGATTTTATATATATAAAGGGGCGTTTCCTTAGAGAAGGTAAGGGAGGCAGTGCCTCCTCAAAATATTGGATAAGAAAAAAATTCATAGTACAAAAATAAAACAAAAATCCAAAAGTGTATAAATCAGTTGTTTGCTTGAAACGCTGTTTAAAAGCAACACCAGTAAGTAAAGTTACATGCCTCCCCTGAGCCCACTGAGTTTTAACAAAGCCCATTTCCGCCATGAATAAAAAATAAATAAAGATAATTCTGACTTTTTATCACACAGTTCTGACTTTTCTTGCAATTGCAAGTTTACATCTGGCAGTGCTGACTTTTTTTCAGACTTGTGATATAAACTCTTATAAAGTGTGATAAAGTCAGAATTGCGAGATTTAGGCCCAGTTTCACAGACAGGGCTTAGACTAAGCCAGGATTAGGCCATAGTTCATTAGGACATTGAAATAATTTTTATAAACTAAATAAATTTTGTTTCAGTTGAAACAGCTCAGACTTACATTTTAGTCTAGGACTAGGCTTAAGCATTGTCTATGAAACCGGGGGCTAATCTCACGTTTGATTTTTTTTCTAGAATTGCGAGTCTATAGCACGCAAAATTAAGAGTTTATATCACAAGTCTGAGACACAAACTCGCAATTGCGAGAAAAAAAGTCAGAATATAAACTCGCAATAGCAAAAAAAATAAAAATAAAATAAAATAAAAAAAATGAAATGTGAGAGAAAAAAATTCTGTTTGCAATTCCAACCACTCGCAATTGCAAGTTTGTAATATCTCGCATCATTCGTTTTTTTTTTTCTATTGGGAATTTCTCAGAATTGTGAATTGAGTTTATATCTCACAATTCTGACTTTATAATGCAATTGATAGTTTATATCACAATTCTGAGAACACAGAAGTCTTTTTTCCCCTCAAAACTAGTAATTTAAACAATTCCAAACTCATAATTCTGACATAAACTCGCAACTGACCATATGCACATACTTCCTTGTTTTAGAGCCAGCTCAGTCATTTCTGGTCAACTGTACTGTGCCGTAATACGAGCGTGCTTTGCTCATTTTCTCTACATAATCCATTTACAATCTAAGAAAAGTTCTGTTTGTGTAAGAGGACCAAACGTCCATGTATGCCTCTTCAAAACTGACAAACACAAGTTTAATAAAATACGTGAGTAAATCGGCTAAATATGCGCGAGTCATTGCTATGATTGACAGTAATAACCGGACAAAATAATGACAAGCTGATTAAAAAAAAAAACAGCTGTGCATTGAGTGATTCAGACTAAATTCAGAGCAACAAAACTACATCAGTAACAAGTTTGTGTTGGTTAAATATAGGTTATTTAATAGATTTCACAGTTCAAGATAAAGCTTAAAAGATGTAGTTATTAAATTAAATAAAATATTTTAAATCGATTCATATTGAGTGCATTATTTAGTTCTTATACCATTAATATTAAGCTTATTTAATTTGTAGTGAACTATAAGTATTTAAATAATTCACCCTTATTGGCTGTTTGTCTTTGAGCTTAATGACTTTCTGCACTTTCTATACTATATACTTCAGTGCGGTAAAAGTACTACAATTTATTACACTAGTCATTTTATAATAAATCAAAAAGCAAGAGTTGAAATGGCAGCTGCAGCCAATGATTGATCCTCTGCTGCCATCTTCTGGTTTTGTGGGTAATTTCATATCATTTTTAGCTTAAAAAAAATATTTTTTTTTCCATGTCGTCTTTATGAATGAAAAGCGAATCTTTGAAGTGAATTTTATTGCACAGCTGTAGAGTTGAAAAATAATAAAGGCTTTCAAATATTACAAGATTTTAAAGATGTGTTCATGACTATGAAGGCAAGTTACTGATTATCAAGAATACGATTAAGATGTCCTTAAGTTAACAACTATGCAGGTACTCTCCTGGAATTACCAGGCTTGGTTAAATAATATGAAACTGAATGTTCATGCTGCTATGATTGTTTACAATATTGCATTAATTTTTTTCTCAGTTTCTGATAAGAACGAGGCAGTAGAGGAGTCTCAAGACTGTATATATAGCACATATAAAATGAGCTTCAGCTGAAGTTTAAGAGCTGGCTTTTCTTTATGCGGAAGTTCTAAAGAATGCTCCGTGTATATGATCAATTGCAAGAAGAAGTCAGAATTGCAAAACATACTTCCAATTGCAAAACAAGAAAAGAAAAGAAAAACAGAATTGTGAGATACAAAATTAGAGTTGTGACTTCTTGCATTTCTGACTATAACTTGCGATTGCAAGTTTAAATCTCGGAATCTCAGTATTGCAAGTTTATTTCTGAAAATTTTGAGTTTATATCTTGCAGTTCTGAGTTAATTTCTCAGAATTACCACTTTATTTCTGAAAATTGTGAGTTTACATCTCACAATTCTGAGACAAACTCGAAATTGCAAGAAAAAGTCAGAATTCTACAGTCGTGGCCAAAAGTTTTGAGAATTACATAAATATTGGAAATTGGAAAAGTTGCTGCTTGACTTTTTATAATAGCAATTTGCATATACTCCAGAATGTTATGAAGAGTGATCAGATGAATTGCATAGTCCTTCTTTGCCATGAAAATTAACTTAATCCCGAAAAAAACTTTCCACTGCATTGTTAAGAAGTCTTCAAGGCGTCCAAGAAAGTCCAGCAAGCGCCAGGATGGTCTCCTAAAGAGGATTCAGCTGCGGGATCGGAGTGCCACCAGTGCAGAGCTTGCTCAGGAATGGCAGCAGGCAGGTGTGAGCGCATCTGAACGCACAGTGAAGCGAAGACTTTTGGAAGATGGCCTGGTGTCAAGAAGGGCAGCAAAGAAGCCACTTCTCTCCAAAAACAAAACAAAACAACAACATCAGGGACAGATTGATCTTCTGCAAAAAGTATGGCGAATGGACTGCTGAGGACTGGGGCAAAGTCATATTCTCCGATGAAGCCTCTTTCCGATTGTTTGGGGCATCTGGAAAAAGGCTTGTCCGGAGAAGAAAAGGTGAGCGCTACCATCAGTCCTGTGTCATGCCAACAGTAAAGCATCCTGAGACCATTCATGTGTGGGGTTGCTTCTCATCCAAGGGAGTGGGCTCACTCACAATTTTGCCCAAAAACACAGCCATGAATAAAGAATGGTACCAAAACACCCTCCAACAGCAACTTCTTCCAACAATCCAACAACAGTTTGGTGAAGAACAATGCATTTTCCAGCACGATGGAGCACCGTGCCATAAGGGCAAAAGTGATAACTAAGTGGCTCGGGGACCAAAACGTTGACATTTTGGGTCCATGGCCTGGAAACTCCCCAAATCTTAAAACTTGTGGTCAATCCTCAAGAGGCAGGTGGACAAACAAAAACCCACTAATTCTGACAAACTCCAAGAAGTGATTATGAAAGAATGGGTTGCTATCAGTCAGGATTTGGCCCAGAAGTCGATTGAGAGCATGCCCAGTCGAATTGCAGAGGTCCTGAAAAAGAAGGGCCAACACTGCAAATACTGACTCTTTGCATAAATGTCATGTAATTGTCGATAAAAGCCTTTGAAACGTATGAAGTGCTTGTAATTATATTTCAGTACATCACAGAAACAGCTGAAACAAAGATCTAAAAGCAGTTGAGCAGCAAACTTTGTGTAAACTAATATTTGTGTCATTCTCAAAACTTTTGTCTGTAAAGTTTTTTTCGACTGTACATAAATTTGCAATTGCAAATTAAAAAAAAAAAAAAAAAATTGCAAAAAAAATTGTGATACAAACTTACAATTGGCAGAATTTTTTTGTTTGTTTTTGATAAGTTTTTATCTTGCAATTCTGACTTTATTTCTTGCAATTGTGGGTTTATATCATGCAACTCTGAAGAAAAGAGTTAGAATTGACTTGAATTGACATTTATATCTCACAATTGTGACTTCATTTCCAGATCTGCGACTTTATTTCTCAGAATTGCTAGTTTTTTTTTTTTCCAGAATTTATAGTTTATTTGCTAGTTTTATAAATTGTGAGTTTATATCTCACAACTCCAAGGAAAAAGGTCAGAATTTTGAGATAATGGAAGACTCATTTTAAAAAGTAAGTAAACAACTCACGCACTTAGATATAATCACTTTACGTCAAAATAAGACTTAAAATGGCATGAAAACACAATCTGTGGATGTTTTAATGAACTTTGATGACCAATGAGAAAAAATTGTTATTGAGTTATGTAAAATTCTTAAAAACACTAACTTGATGAGATTCATAATACTTGGCTTTGGCTTGGCTTTTTCTGAAAATGTGACTGGGACATGAATTTACATTAGATTAAAAAAAAAAAAGGGACTTTGCCCTCTCATTTCAGTATTTTCTCAACCGCTTTCAGACGTTTGTTTTTACAACACCTTCCCACGTATTAACTTAAGATCATTAAACTTTATGACCGGTGTCTTAGGTTCCTTCTGTTGAGTGGACATGCCGAAAAAGCATGCATCATAGTTAACCCTACTTTCGTGCCTTCAACACTGCTTTGTCAACCAAAACAGCCACTTCCTCTAAAAACCACACATTTTAGACCAGTTTATTGCAGTCTAGAGAGCTAGCCAACACATTTATAAAACACTAATAAGATATTTTCATAAAAATTAACTGCAAAATAAAGTATTTCAAGCAGACTGTGGGTCTAAAGATTTAATTGAGGGTTTGATCTGATTGCAAAGACTTGCACAAAGTCATCATTTAATATTACACGAAATGTGGTTTGCTGTATTTGTTCACTGTGCAGCTGTGCAGTACAAGCAATGCAAACCAGCTGGATGCGATGAGCAAACAGCATCGGCGGTGTTTCAATGCAATTACTGCAATCAATACAAGCCAGTGGATGTTGAGGCAAAATGGCATCTCTGAACGTCGTACTTGTTGGGATAGACCCCCCAAAAATGAAAACTCTCATCGTTTACTGGCGCTCCTGTCGTTCCAAACATGTATGACTGTCTTTCTTTCTTTCTTCAATGGAAGACAATGGAAGAAAGAAATATATTTAAACTAGATAAAAAAAATAAAAAAACATTTGTCAAGACATACTTAAAGTTGGCTTGAGAAAGCCTAGCTTGAAAGATTAAAGCAGCTGTAAAAGCTTAGAGTTTGGAACTTTATATAGATAGATTAGATGATTAGCATGTTACTAGCATTATTAGCAAGTTGTTAGCATTTTTCCAGCATGTTTCTAACATGATTAGCAAGTTGCTAGCACGTTTCTAACACGTTTCTATCATGATTAGCAAGTTGTTAGCATTTTTCCAGCATGTTTCTAACATGATTAGCAAGTTGCTAGCACGTTTCTAACACGTTTCTATCATGATTAGCAAGTTGTTAACATTTTTCCAACATGTTTCTAGCATTATTAGCAAGTTGTTAGCATTTTTCCAACATGTTTCTAACATTATTAGCAAGTTGTTAGCATTTTTCCAACATGTTTCTAGCATTATTAGCAAGTTGCTAGCATTTTTCTAACATGTTTCTAACCTGAATAACAAGCTGCTAGCATGTTTCTAACAGAATTATCATGCCGCTAACATGTTTCTATCATTAGTAAGCTGCTAGCATGTTTCCTGCATGATTAACGAACTGTTAGTATGATAACATGTTATTAGCATGATTAATTTGCTAACATGTTTCCAACATGATTAGCAAGTTACTAGCATGTTTAGCAAGCTACTAGCATGTTGCTAGCATGATTAACAAGTTATTAGCATGATTGTAGTTGCTAGGCTAGGCTAGATCATTAAATAGATTAGAAATATTACAGAATGGAAGTCTGAATGGATTAGAAACAGTTCCTTTAGTTTAAACAAAGACTATAGAATACCCAAGACATGTCACTCGTATAGTTTTGAATGGGGAAAAATGCAACGCTCATTATGGCCGCGAAGCCCCGCCTTCTTAATGAAAGAGCCAATCATTGATTAGTAAAGTCAACTGCAGTTAGAAGTCCCGGTTGCTATAGAAACAATCGGCGCGCCAAGACGTGCGCTCAGTACTGCGCATGCGCACTGGCTCATTTAGCCGGAAAAATAAGCGTTTTTTAACGCTATTGGAGCACAAGGAACCATATTTATGAGACAGTTTTTGTTGGAGTTCTTTGGAGATTTAAAATATGAAATTTAATCATAAGCTTGATGAACAGTTTTGGAGAATTTGATGTTTCCCCATTCAAACAAATAGGAGCTGCACTTGCCTGCCCGAGTAACCTTTCAAAGATGGCCGCCGAGTCACATGACTTGCCTTAAACAAAGACTATAGACCTTTTTCCTGAACACGGAAGTAAGTCCGACTCTTAACTGAAAGAATGCTTTGCATTTCCGGTCTGCATTGTTTCTAGTCACATTAGGGTATATTCCGAGCTAATAAACTAATGTTAAACCTATTCAAATGTTTTTAAAAAGCACATGGCTCCATAGCGCCATCACTTGGCAATGTCGCAATGACCGTCATTTGTCAGTGCCTCACTTTAATGAGTGTGTAGATGACAAGAAGCAGCGGACGTTAGCTACATTAAAAACAGCTGGACGCTATTTGAATGGGTTCCTATGGAAACCGAAACAAAAAAGCATTCAATCTGACGTTAGAATTCGTAATGGCGGCGCTCATCGTTTACTCAGGAAAAAGGTCTATAGAATACCAAAGACATGTCACTCGTGTAGTTTTGAATGGGGAACAATGAAACGGTCATCATGGCCGCGAAGCTCCGCCTTCTTAGTGAAAGAGCCAATCGTTGATCAGTAAAGTCAGCGCGTCACAGCATCAGCCGTTAGAAGTCCCGGTTGCCATAGAAACAGCTGGCGCTCTAAGACGTGCGTTCAGTATTGCGCATGCGCACTGGCTCATCTAGCCGGAAAAATAGGCGTTTTTTTAACGCTATTCAAGCACAAGGAACCATATTTATGAGGCAGTTCTTGTTGGATTTCTTTGGAGATTTAAAATATGAAATTTAATCGTAAGCTTGGTGAACAGTTTAGGAGAATTTGATGTTTCCCCATTCAAACAGATAGGAGCTGCACTTGTATGCCCGAGAGGCGTTTCAAAGATGGCCGCCGAGTGACATGACTTGCCTTAAAGGGACTTTGGTTTAAATTTGAATTTTGACAGTTGGAGTTTGAATATTGTTGGCTCATTTGAACATTCCGTCAATGGAAGTCTATGGGATTTTAAAGATTTTTAATTTTTAATCTTCAATTTTATGAAAACTAAAAGTTGGATCAGTCTGAAGAGCTAAGCGGAGTTTGGTGGTTCTAGCTTGAAAGCTCTAGAAGGAGTAGCCTTCAGAAATGTAGTCTAAGAAGAAGAAGAATAAAAAGTTTAAGTAGCAGATCAGTAACTCTTTCTCAAGCCAACCTAAATGTTTTTGAGCATATAATGGAAGTCAATGGGGTCCAAAACAACATTGACTGGAGTCCATCATTATATGAATAAAGCATTGTGTTCAACAAAGTCAAACAGGTTTGAGATTGAGATATACAAGTATTCCTTCGATGTACGCCGTTTGCTGCTTTCCACATCCTATCAAACACAACAACCCAGTGACTTTAGCATCCTGTTTATGTTTTGATAGAGAATCTCTTTCATTGTAATCAAAGGTAACAACATTATATTGCTAGTTTTCATATCATCCTACCAGACCTGCAAATGAGGTCTCATTTCCGTCGTGAAGATAGCAAAGTGGGAGGTTCCTGCTTCGCCTTAGTGTCGTTTGTCTATCTGCAGGAAGCCGCCCGTTATCTGCCGCGTCCACGCACAGATGACACATGAAACGGTTTCCAGATAGCAGCTGGCGTTTGAATGGACGCTGTAAATTACAATCCAAAAGTGGAGATATGAACAAACGACAGAAACAAAGAACATGAAGAAATGCTTGATCTTGTTGATTTAAAACCAATTAATGGCCAACAAAAAGATTCAAACTATGAGGTTTTCCTTTGCACTTCTGCACTCTTGCATGTACCACCTGCCTAAGCTTTTTCTCGAAACGCTAGAACAGAAGAAAAAGTTAGCAACAGAATTGTAACAAAAATAGAAGTGCCTCAAAACACAGTTCCCTATGTCTTTTAAAATACTTTCTTTGTTAAACAAATATAAAGTGCAGCACACATCCAGGCACAAATACAAAACAAAAGTCTCTGAGCACAGCCTTTGTTCTTTCTGTCCTGCGACCCAAAGCTTTTTTTTCTAGTGAAGTTTCGTCTGGGATTGAGTCTTGACTGCTAGGTTTCCATCATTCTCCACTCGTCTGTTTCTGAACTCTCTTCTTTGGAGCCTCGAGGTGTATTCGTCCAAAGTCCTGCCTCCAAACAACGCTTCACGTGGTATTCTGCCACCTGTTATGAGCGAGAAAGAGGATATTAATAAATAACAGGAAAAGACGCATGCAGCACAGAGGAACAGAAAGTGAGGGCTCTACGCTTACTTTTCTTTTTAGGAGCACTTTCAGGAGCACCTTCTAATCAATAATCAAAAAATCTGATCAAAACTTTGCCTTCCAATCACAAGGTGATATTTGACTCCTTAAAGTGATTTAAAGGGGAATTTTGTTTTTACCTTTGTATTGGCATTTGTCATATTTTACGTCAAATTTAATTTTTTTTTTATTTTTTAAGCTTTTTAAAGTTTCCAATTAAAACAACAGAATAAGAAAAAGTAGAGGGCTCACCACCAACCGGTGGCTTCAGGAAAACAGAGAACGGTGGGCAGTGTGCTTTTAATATAGTAAATATAGGAGAAATATGTCATTTATATGTGCCAAACTTCCTGCTGCCAGGTGGTGGCGCTATGCCTATAAGTCATTATTGGCATATAGATGTGTTCAGGTCAGCATATTAAACATATGAAGTTTGGTGCAAATTCACCTTGGTATGTTTGAGTTAGTGTAAGACATGACATTTCCTGTTGCCATAAGGTGGTGCAATGATAATGAGAGAATATTGGCATTCAGCTGTGTTCAGGCCAGGACTCTTATTGAACATGTGAAGTTTGAGGCAAATCCGACATTTTATGGGCGAGTTACAACAACTTTAATTTCCATGACGAAACATCAAATTTCGTCAGGCCGCCACAGACACGCCCTTTACCGAAAACTCAAGATCTTCGCAATTTAACATCACTAAGGCCTTTAGATTAGACTGACTGATTTTGGTGTTGATCTGAATAAATCTCTAGGAGGAGTTTGTTGCAGCGTAAAGCATGCCACTTCCTGTTGCCAGCAGGTGGCGCTATGACTATAACTGAATAAGGACATGTAGATATCTTCAGATCAGGAGTGTTATCACACATGTGAAGTTTTGGGCAGATGGGACATTGTATGCCTAAGTTATAGCAACTTCCTGTTTCATGTCGAAACATCGAAAATTTGCCAGACTACCACGGACACGCCCTCCGACAAAAACTCTAGATCTTCGCAATTTAACGCCACAAAAGGGCTTTAGATTAGACTCACCAAATTTGGTGTTGATCTGAATAAATCTCTAGGAGGAGTTCGTTCAAGTATGATGCCTGAAAATGGCAAAAATAACAAAATTTGCTTAGATAATTAAAAAAATATCTGACTTCCTGTTGGGTTTAGGATTTTGCTCCAAGAGACTTATTTGTAGGTATTGGTGTGTTACACGTGTGTACCGATTTTTGTGCATTTGTAGCTCAAAGTGCTCTGCTCTGAATGTGTAAAGGTGGCGCTATCGAGCCATTCTGCCACACCCACTTCTGAAACCCATATCAGACGTAAATTTCCACCAGTGCTGATGTGTGTGCAAAGTTTCATGAGTTTGAGCATGTTAAGGCTCTAAACATGGGTCTTTAGATTAGACTCACCAAATTTGGTATTCAAGTACAATGCCTGAAAATGGCTAAAATGACAAAATTTGCTGAGAAAATTGAAAATATCCAACTTCCTGTTGGGGTTGGGATTTTGCTCCAAGATACTTTTTTGTAGGTATTGGTGTGTTACATGTGTGTATCGATCTTTGTGCATTTGTAGCTCAAAGCGCACTGCTCTGAATGTGTAAAGGTGGTGCTATCGAGCCATTCTGCCACACCCACTTCTGAAACCCATATCAGATGTACATTTCCACCAGTTCTGATGTGTGTGCAAAGTTTCATGAGTTTTCAAGCATGTTTAGGCTCTAAACATGGGTCTTTAGATTAGACTGACTAAATTTGTTGTTGATCTGAATAAATATCTAGGAGGAGTTTGTTCAAGTACGATGCCTGAAAACGTCAAAAATGACACAAAATTTGCTGATAAAATTAAAAATATCCGACTTCCTGTTGGGTTTCGGGTTTTACTCTAAGAGACTTTTGTAGGTATTGGTGTGTTACATGTGTGTACCGATTGTCGTGCATGTACGTAAAGCATAGCTCAAAGCGCACACCAATAAATGTGTAAAGGTGGCCCTATCGAGCCATTTTGCCACACCCACTTCTGAAACCCATATCAGACGTAAATTTACGCCAGTTCTGATGTGTGTGCAAAGTTTTGTGAGTTTTTGAGCACGTTTAGGCCCTCAAAAATGTGATTTATTTACTGAATCATATTCATTTGATTCGTTCGAACAGCTAATTCATTCAGGAATAAAGCAAGTGACTGTTTTTATGAATGGGAAATTGACTCACTAGATTAGTCATTCATAAACTAAACAACGCTGTGTTTAAATGGAGATGTGCTGCTCAGTTGTGACTTGTTTCAGACTATTTTTAACGATGAAATAGAGGAAAATAAGACAATAGTGTAATAGACAATTTAAGCCACTTAATATTAACTTCTTGTTTATTTAACTGTTGTATGAAATCAATACCTCAAACTCCCTTCGACAAATTTAATCGATTAATCAAATAATCTAAATGACTAATTTCCCACGAATTTTTTTTTTTTTTTACTTAAGAACATTTTATTTAAATAAAATCAATTAACTATAATTATAATTAGGCTTTTTGTGGTAATAAAAATATATACGTAAGTGAATATACTTTAAAAACAATATAATAGCTCTAATGCAATAATAATTATTTCAAATAAAAACCAAAAGCAACAAATCATATGGGTTTATTGCACAAAACCATTGAAATACAATAATGTATTATAAACAATAGAGCTAATGTCCATTACACTTTAAAACAAAGGCCTGCAGAGGGCGATTGTTTTTAATCATTACTGGCGATCTAATCCTTGTTTAATATTTACTAAACATTTAATTCAAATGTCCACTTAATTTTTACTGTAACTATAACATTTCTGTGGTAAAGATATGGCCAAATATTAATTTAATGAATATGTGGAAATCAAAACGTGTAAGAGTGAGGGTTTAAACTTTCTTTGGAAATTGCAATTAACACTTCTGCTGAGTTTGCATAGGTTTATAAATGATTCACCTTACATATTAGATGAAACGGCGCATGTTGCATTCCCAGATGAACGTTATAATAAACCCAAACTCACAACAACATGCAGAGATGGAGTTTGAGACGCTCCACACGTGTAAATGAGAACAGTTTCTGTAGAAAAGCATACTATGAACGTTCTGTGAGATGCATGTACGTAACGTACACGCATGAACATAACTGATGCACATATTAAACCTGCATTGCATATATTTATTTAACAGAATCGTAGCATTTGTGAATTCACACAATTTTGAAATGGGTTTAATATATAAAGCAGCCTTGGAAAACGGTCCAATATTGCACTGTAAAAAGTTTTCACCAGTTTCAACTTGCCTGCCTTAAAGTGTTAAGTTAAATCAACTTAAGTCATTTCAACTCACAACTTAAATCAACTAATTTTTATTGTAATAAGTTAAAGTGACTAGTTTTAAGCTGATTTAACTTAAAATTTTAAGACAGCTGCTGATTTTAGGTTAAGTGGAATCTGGTGAAAACGTTTTACAGTGTGCGTTTCATGGATTCTTGTCTGTGAAACGTGCCACTTCTGGTATTTTGCCAGGTACTCGATGCAGGCAAAATTAAATCAAGGATTTTTAAAAAAGTTGATTACAATCAACGAATCAAGACATCCCTAATTGCGATCTCACAAAGTTCCATTATAATCAACAAAGCTCTCTATAGTGCACAATGAATCTCTTATTTACACGCTCTCTACACTTTGTTTATGAAAGGATTTGTCAGATATGTCCGTGATACATTACTTAACATTGCAAAAAAACGTAGAAACATTTGAAGCTCCGCTCAGCGCAAACACAAATATGCTAATATTTTTTCATAGTTACACAAAGTAGTTTGTGTTCGCACTGTAGAGCCCTGGATATAGTGTAGTTCACCTACAAATATGAGTACTTTTTATGTGCAGAGAAAACAAAAAGAAAATAGTCACAAGGACTATTTTATCCATTTCCTTACTAACTGTCTGGGCCATGAATGTGTCAATTGCATTACGTTCTATGCAGGGTCAGAAAGCTCTTGGATTTCATTTGAAACATTTTAATTTGTGTTTTGAAGATAGACTAAGGTCTTACAGGTTTAGAAAAAGATGAGGAGGAGTAATTATTGACAGAACTATCCCAGTATAAACTGCACATCCGCTCTTATGTAGATCTGCAGGGCTTTTCAAGAAGGATTATAGGTCAGCTTGGATTCTAATGAATGCAACGCTCTTGCAGATTAAAGCTGTTATGCAATCTTCCTGTCCTTTGGCTCTCATTCAGCATGTCTGTGTCAGGTTCGGAGCATGCGCTTTCTGTGGTGACAAGTGAAAGTAATGGAGAAAAAGTTCAAGAACATGAAAAATATACTTTACCCCTAAATTACCCTGAAATACACCTTAACCTCCTACGACCTGGCGTCCACATACAGTGGGTACGGAAAGTATTCAGACCCGCTTAAATGTTTCACTCTTTGTTATATTGCAGCCATTTGCTGAAATCATTTAAGTTCATTTTTTTCCTCATTAATTTACACACAGCACCCCATATTGGCAGAAAAACACAGAATTGTTGACATTTTTGCAGATTTATTAAAAAAGAAAAACTGAAATATCACATGGCCTTAAGTATTCAGACCCTTTGCTCAGTATTCAGTAGAAGCACCCTTTTGATCTAATACAGCCATGAGTCTTTTTGGGAAAGATGCAACAAGTTTTTCACACCTGGATTCCGTCGGGCCACTCTGCCATAAAGCCCCGACTGGTGGAGGGCTGCAGTGATGGTTGACTTTCTACAACTTTCTCCCATCTCCCAACTGCATCTCTGGAGCTCAGCCACAGTGATCTTTGGGCTATTCTTTACCTCTCTCACCAAGGCTCTTCTCCCCCGATAGCTCAGTTTGGCCGAATGGCCAGCTCTAGGAAGGGTTCTGGTCATCCCAACTGTCTTCCATTTAAGGATTATGGAGGCCACTGTGCTCTTAGGAACCTTAAGTGCAGTAGAAATTTTTTTGTAACCTTGGCCAGATCTGTGCCTTGCCACAATTCTGTCTCTGAGCTCTTCAGGCAGTTCCTTTGACCTCATGATTCTCATTTGCTCTGACATGCATTGTGAGCTGTAAGGTCTTATATAGACAGGTGTGTGGCTTTCCTAATCAAGTCCAATCAGTATAATCAAACACAGCTGGACTCAGGTGTAGAACCATCTCAAGGATGATCAGAAGAAATGGACAGCACCTGAGTTAAATATGTGAGTGTCACAGCAAAGGGTCTGAATACTTAGGACCATGTGATATTTCAGTTTTTCTTTTTTTTAAAAATCTGCAAAAATGTCAACAATTCTGTGTTTTTCTGTCAATATGGGGTGCTGTGTGTACATTAATGAGGAAAAAAATGAACTTAAATGATTTCAGCAAATGGCTGCAATATAACAAAGAGTGAAACATTTAAGGGGGTCTGAATACTTTCTGTACCCACTGTTTGTGGACATGACATTTTTGATTCTACGCACAATAATTCTTAATTCTGTGTAACGGGAACTTATTGTACACAAATGTAGACACTTACACTGCCATCTGGTGGTGTCAGAAGAGAAAAAAACTTTACATAGAAATTTCAAGATGGCGGCAAACTCATCTGAAAAGTCAGGCAGCCACAGCAGACCAAAACGTCCACGAGGCAAAAAAATCGAATAAAATTTAATTGTTGATTCTTGTTAAGTTACGCATAGTAGTGTTGTATGATTAATATGGCATGCTAATTTGACAATTTACTATGCCGCTAAACTTGATGTACACATATGTGGACAATGGGACTTAACTTAGTTGAAAATGTAAAAATGTTAGCAAAAGATGTAAACGTAAAAACGTAGTTTGGGAAGAATTTGTTATAAAACATGAATTTACATTAGTTTACAACTGTGTAAACTGATATTGCATGTGTGAAAAATGACTTAACATTGATTTTTATTTGTTGAAAATGTAAAACGTTTTTGCAGAAAATGTAGTTTGGGAAGAATTTGGTAGAAAACATCAATGTCCAACAGTTTTCAACAGAATAAATTGACATTGCATGTTTTATAAATAACTTTACAATTCGTTTTATTTGTTTAAAATGTAAAAATGTTAGCAAAAAAATTAGTTTGGGAAGAATTTGTCAGAAAACATCAATTTACAGTAGATTACAGCAGTATAAACTCACTTTGCCTGCATGATAAATAACTTTACATAGATTTTTATTTGTTTGAAAATGTCCAAATTTTTTGCCAAAAAATTAACTGTAAAAGCCTAGTTTGGGAAGAATTTGTTAGAAAACATCAATTTACAGTAGTTTACAACAGTATAAATTGACATTGCATGTGTGCTAAATGAATTTACACTGATTTTTATTCGTTGAAAATGTAAAAATGTAAAAGAGTTATATATGCAACAGTAGCAATAAAAATATTCAGGCACATTTCTCAGGCTGTAAATAATTTTTTTTCTGTGGATACAGACCGAGTGTCCACATATGTTGACATTGTTTTTTTTTTTTCAAAAAGAGCATCATGTTCAAAGATAATATCTGGCTATTATATTTATTGGTTCCTCCTAACCCAAAATAGCTAGAACAAATCTAAAATGCAAGGCAAACCAAAGCTCGGGTCTTAGGAGGATAAGGTTTTGGTTACACTTCGGACAATGAGCTGTGACATTACACCAGATTTGAAGGGTTGGGAACCAAGAATCCAATTTTTTAAAAAGATTTTTTAAAGTTGATTTAGATGGACCCCATACTAAACTTCTTTAAAGGTGACATTATGAACATCTGACTTTTTCCGTGTTTAAGTGCTATAATCTGGTGCATTTACCAACCCAGAAAATGTGACAAAGAACATACCACTTTGTTTTGGTTTGCCTTTCGCAGCAAGCTTGTGAAAAAAACAAGCAGGTCAGATTTCACTCCCCAGTGACGTAGAAAAGGGATCTTATTATAATATTACCGCTCCTTAATCTGCAAGTTTCCACCCATGGTGCAGCCATTTAGTTTTTGCAAGCGACAGCGGTGTACCAGTTCCAACGCCATGGCAAAAGTTGGAGCAAAGCATGCTAACTGTTCTGTTGTTGACTGCACAGATGAGCACAGAACACTATTGAGAGTCCTAGCCTCAGAGGAGACAAGACAAGAGAGCAGTGGATTTATTGATTTACTTACAGTATATTACACTGCTGCCACACAGATCTAATATAAACATGATTTTTTCCCCCAGCTGTTTACCTTCACAGACATAACCCACTGTTTATGTAACTTGTGTGTGTTTTTAACATATACTTGTGTGTATTTGAGTTTAAGTGCAATAAGACATGAAAGAGTTTAGTTTAGCACTCACATTCTGTGTGACATAAAACCATATATGTGACCCTGGACCACAAAACCAGTCATAAGGTTAAATTTGACAAAACTGAGATATATACATCATATGAAAGCTCAGTAAATAAGCTTTCTATTGATGTATGGTTTGTTAGGATAGGACAATATTTGGCCGAGATACATCTATTTGAAAATCTGGAATCTGATGGTGCAAAAAATCTAAATCCTGAGAAAATCACCTTTAAAGTTGTCCAAATTAGGTTCTTAACAATGCATATTACTAATCAAAAATTACATTTTGATACATTTACAGTAGGAATTTTACAAAAAATCTTCATGGAACATGATCTTTACTTAATTTCCTAATGATTTTTGGCATAAAAGAAAAATCAATAATTTTGACCCATGCAATGTATTTTTGGCTATTGCTACAAACATACCCCAGCGACTTAAGACTGGTTTTGTGGTCCAGGGTCACATATTAGAAGTTTAAACTAATGTGGTTTAAAATGCATGATTTCAGTGCAATAAACAGGATCATTAAAACCAAACAGATGTTTTTGGAGAGAGCTTGTTTCTGCTTCCAAAAATGATATAATTAATGATCTCTGGGGTATTTTGAGCTGAAACATCAAAGAATACTTTCTTGTAAGATATTATGATGTTGAATAGGTGATTCTTGAGCTGCTATGGTCTGAATGAGACCCTCTCTTCTCATAAACTGCAGCATGAACAACAACGTGCAAGTGCAACTTCTCATTTCAAACTGAACTGAAGCGTTTGGGAAGCACTGGAAACCATATAAAGCGTAACCACAGCCTGTATTACACAAAGCACAGCAGAGAGACATTTTGACAATCAACTTGTAATGATTCTGCTGGCGTGCATGTTCAAATGAACGTTTTAAACAGTGTTCCTGGCGTGCATACAACTTATCTTACAGTACTACCAAATGGACGAAATTAGAGTTTAAAAAATGCAGTGGCATCGTGGGTATTTTTAAGCTTTAGTATCACGAAACTACCGTAGTACCGGTATACCGTGCAACCCTACAACTGAGACTTATATTACATATTGAAAAAAAGGCCAATAATAGGTCTCCTTTATACAGCAGCATCACAACACCACTACTAAACCCACACAAGCACAAAAGTAGTCATTAAGGAACAGAAATAATTCAGACAAACCAAAACCTGAATGAGAATGGTTAAGTTATGAAGTGCTTGTCGACACATTCTGATGTTCTACAGCATAAAGCTCCAGCGTTACCTGTGGGTTCATGCCGCTCAGCACGTTCTGAAGAATCGGCATATCTTGCATCTGGATGCAT